>NC_092228.1:37327052-37333326 GCF_036320965.1 Panulirus ornatus | reverse complement strand
AATATAATATATATATATAATATATATATATATATATATATATATATATATATAATATATATATATTATTTATTTATCTATCTATTTTATATACCTGCCGCTTCCCCGCGCAATTAGTGACGTAGCACGAGGACACTGACGAAAGATGGCCCAACCCATCCACATATACATCTATACAAAGTAACATAAATCATACCTCTACCCTTAATTCATTCTCCCCCCCCGTCGCCACCTTGCCACACATGAAATGACAATCCCCTTCCCCCGCTTGTACGTGAATTAACGCTGGGAATAGACAACATAGTCCACTTTCCTTAACACTCAGTCTCTAGCTGTCATGTATAATGCACCGAAACCATATCACCCTTTCCACATCCAGGCCCCACAAAACTTTTCATGGTTTACCCTAGTCGCTTCACATGCCCTGGTTCAATCCATTGACAGCACGTCGACCCCGGAATGCCAATTCGGTCCAATTTACTGTATTCCTTGCAAGCCTTTCTCGATCCTGCATGTTTAAGCGTAGATCACTCAAAATCTTTTTCACTTCATCTTTCCACCTCCAATTTGGTCTCCCAATTCTCATCGTTTCCTCCACCTCTTACACGTAGATCGTCTTGGTCAATCTTTCCTCACTCACTCTCTCCATGTGACCAAACCATTTTAAAACACCCTCTTCTGCTCTCTCAACCATACTCTTTTTTATCACCACACATCTCTCTTACCCTTTCATTACTTAATCAAATCACCTCACACCACATATTGTCCTCAAACATCTCATTTCCAGCACATCCATCGATCTCCGCACAACTCTATCTATAGCCCACGCCTCGGAACCGTATAGCATTGTTAGAACCACTGTTCCTTCACACATACCCATTTTTGCTTTCCAAGATAACGTTCTCGACTTCCACACATTCTTCAAGGCTCCCAGGATTTTCGCCCCCTCCCCAACCCTATGATTCACTTCCGCTTCCATGGTTCCATCCGCTGCTAAATCCACTCCCAGATATCTAAAACACTTCACTTCCTCCAGTTTTTCTCCATTCAAACTTTCCTCCCAGTTGACTTGTACCTCAACCCTACTGTAACTAATAACCTTGGTCTTATTAGCATTTACTCTCAGGTTTCTTCTTTGACACACTGCCAAACTCAGTCACCACCTACTGCAGTTTCTCATTCGAATCAGCCACCAGCAGTATATCATCAGCGAACAACAATTGACTCACCTCCTAAGCTCTCTCACCCACAACAGACTGCATACTTGCCCCTCTTTCCAAAACAATTGCATTCACCTCCCTAAAAACGCCATCCATAAACAAATTAAACAACCACGGAGACATCTGGCACCCCTGCCGCAAAGCAATATTCAATGAGAACCAATCACTTTACTCTTTTCCTATACGTACACGTTCCTTACGTCCTCGATAAAAACTTTTCATTGCTTCAAACAACTTGCCTCCCACACCATATACTCTTAATACCTTCCACAGAGCACCTCTATCATCTCTATCATATGCCTTCTCCAGATCCATAAATCCTATATTCAAATCCATTTGCTTTTCTAAGTATTTTTCAAAAACATTCTTCAAAGCAAACGCCTGATTCCACCCCTCCTCTACCACTTCTGAAGCCGTACTGCTCTTCCCCAATCTGATGCTCTGTACATGCCTTCACCCTCTCAATCAATACCCTCCCATATAATTTCCCAGTAATACTAAACAAATGTATACCTCTGTAATTTAAGCACTCACCTTTATCCCCTTTGCCATTGTACAATGGTACTATGCAAGCATTCCTCCAATCCTCATGCACCTTACTACGAGACATACATTCATTAAATAACCTCACCAACCAGTGAACAATACAGTCACACACTTTTTTTAATGAATTCCATTGCAATACTAACCAAACCTGTTGCCTTGCCGGTTTTCATCTTACACAAAGCTTTTACTACCTCTTCTCAGTTTATTAAATCATTCTCCCTAACCCTTTCACTTTGCAGACCACCTAGACCAAAACAGCCTTTATCAGATACTCTATCATCAAACACATTCAACAAACCCTCAAAATGCTCACTCCATCTTCTCACATCACACCTACCTGTCATCACCCTCCCATTAGCCCCCTTCACTGATGTTCACATTTGTTCCCTTGTCTTACGCACTTTATTTACCTCCTTCCAAACCATCTTTTTAGTCTCCCTAAAATTTAATGATACACTCTCATCCCAATTCTCATTTGCCCTCTTTTTCACCTCTTGCACCTTTCTCTTGACTTCCTGCCTCTTTCCTTTATAAATCTCCCACTCATTTGCATTTTTTCCCTGCAAAAATAGTCCAAATACGTCGCCCTTATATTTCACTAATAATCTAACTTCTTCATCACACCAGTCACTACCCATTCTAATCTGCCCACCTCCCACACTTCTCATGCCACAAGCATCTTTGGTGCAAGCCATCACTGCTTCCCAAAATACATCCTATTCCTACCCCACTCCCCTTACATCCTTTGTTCTCGCCTTCTTCCATTCTGCACTCATTCTCTCCTGGCACTTCCTCACACAAGTCTCCTTCCCAAGCTCTCTTACTCTCACCACTCCCCTCATCCCAACATTCTCTTTTCTTTTCTGAAAACCTCTACAAATCTTCACCTTCGCCTTCACAAGATAATGATCAGACATCCCTCCAGTTGCATCTCTCAGCACATTAACATCCAAAAGTCTCTCTTTTGCGCGCCTATCAATTAACACGTAATCCAGAAACGCTCTCTGGCCATCTCTCCTACTTACATAAGTATACTTATGTATATCTCGCTTTTTAAACCAGGTATTCCCAATCACCAGTCCTTTTTCAGCACATAAATCTACAAGCTCTTCACCATTTCTATTTACAACACTGATCATCCCATGTATACCAATTATTACCTCAGCTGCCACATTACCCACTATTGCATTGAAATCACCCATCACTATCATCCGGTTTCGTGCATCAAAATTACTAACCCACTCACTCAGCTGCTCCCAAAACACTTGCCTCTCATGACCTGTCTTCTCATGCCCAAGTGCATATGTAATAATAATCACCCATCTCTATCCATCCACTTTCAGATTTTCCCATATCAATCTAGAGTTTACCTTCTTACACTGAACCACATACTCCCACCACTCGTGTTTCAGTAGTAGTGCTACTTCTTACCTTGCTCTTGTCCTCTCACTCCCGAGACATTCCCAAACCAGTCTTCCCCTTTACCCTTGAGCTTTGTTCCACTGAGAGACAAAACAGCCAGTTTACTTTCCTCAAACACACTACCTATATCTCCCTTTTTCTCATCTTGGTTACATCCACACATATTTAGACACCCCGATCTGTGGTGAAGGTTTTTGGAGGTTTTCAGAAAAGAAGAGGGGATGTTAGGGTGATAACAGTGGTAAGAGTAAGTGAGCTGGGGAAGGAGACTTGTGTGAGGAAGTACCAGGAGAGACTGAGTACAGAATAGAAAAAGGTGAGAACAATGGACGTAAAGGGAGTGGGGGAGGAATAGGATGTATTTAGGGAAGTAGTGATGGCTTGCGCAAAAGATGATTGTGGCTTGAGAAGCGTGGGAGGTGGGCAGATTAGAAAGGGTAGTGATTGGTGGTGTGAAGAAGTAAGATTATCAGTGAAAGAGAAGAGCGAGGCCTTTGGACTATTTTTGCAGGGAAATAATGCAAATGACTGGGATATGTATAAAAGAGAGAGGCAGGAGGTGAAGAGAAAGGTGCAAGAGGTGAAAAGGAAGGCAAATGAGAGTTGGGGTGAGAGAGTATCATTAAATTTTAGGGAGAATAAAAAGATGTTTTGGAAGGAGGTAAATAAAGTGCATAAGACGAGGGAACAAATGCGAACTTCAGTGAAGGGGGCTAATGGGAAGGTGATAACAAGTAGTGGTGATGTGAGAAGGAGATGGAGTGAGTATTTTGAAGGTTTGTTGAATGTGTTTGATGACAGAGTGGCAGATATAGGGTGTTTTGGTCGAGGTGGTGTGCAAAGTGAGAGGGTTAGGGAAAATGATTTGGTAAACAGATGAGAGTTAGTAAAAGCGTTGCGGAAGATGAAAGCCAGCAAGGCAGCAGGTTTGGATGGTATTGCAGTGGAATGTAATAAAAAATGGGGTGACTGTATTTTGGACTGGTTGGGAAGGTATTTAATGTATGTATGACTCATCATGAGGTGCCTGAGGATTGGCGGGATGCTTGCATAGTGCCATTGTACAAAGGCAAAGGGGATAAAAGTTAGTGCTCAAATTCCAGATGTATAAGTCTGTTGAGTATTCCTGGGAAATTATATGGGAGGGTATTGATTGAGAGGCTGAAGACATGTACAGAGCATCAGATTGGGGAAGAGCAGTGTAGTTTCAGAAGTTTTAGATGATGTGTGGATAAGGTGTTTGCTTTGAGGAATGTGTGTCAGAAATTCGTAGAAAAGCCAATGGATATATATGCAGCATGTATGGATCTGGAGAAGGCATATGCCAGAATGGATAGAGATGTTCAGTGGAAGGTATGAAGAATATTTGGGGAGGGAGGCAAGTTGTTAGAAGCAGTGAAAACTTTTTATCGAGGATGTAAGGCATGTTTACGTGTAGGAAGAGAGGAAAGTGATTGGTTCTCAGTGAATTTAGGTTTGCGGCAGGGGTGTGTGATGTCTCCATGGTTCTTTAATTTGTTTATTGGTTGGGTCCTTAGGGAGGTGAATGAAAGAGTTTTGGAAAGAGGGGCAAGTATGAAGTCTGTTGGGGATGAGAGAGCTTGGGAAGTGAGTCAGTTGTTGTTCGCTGATGATACAGCGCTGGTGGCTGATTCATGTGAGAAACTGCAGAAGCTGGTGACAGTTTATGAAAGAAGAAAGCTGAGAGCAAATGTGTATAAGAACAAGGTTATTAGGTACAGTAGGGTTGAGGGTCAAGTCAATTGGGAGGGGAATTTGAATGGAGAAAAACTTGAGGAAGTGAAGTGTTTTAGATTTCAGGGAGGGGATTTGGCAGCGGATGGAACCATGGAAGCGGAAGTGAATCATAGGGTGGGGAGGGGGCAAAAATCCTGGGAGCCTTGAAGAATGTGTGGAAGTCGACAACATTATATCGGAAAGCAAAAATGGGTAAGTGTGAAGGAATAGTGGTTCCAACAATCTTATATGGTTGCAAGGCGTCGGCTATGGATAGACTTGTGCGGAGGAAGGTGGATATGTTTGAAATCAGATGTTTGAGGATAATATGAGGTGTGAGGTGGTTTGATCGAGTAAGTAATAATAAGGTAAGAGAGATGTTTCTTATTAAAATGAGCGTGGTTGAGAGAGCAGAAGTGGGTGTTTTGAAACGGTTTGGTCACATGGAGAGAATGAGTGAGGAAAGTTTGGCCAAGAGGATATATATGTCAGAGGTGCAGGGAACGAGAATTTGGAGACCAAATTGGAGGTGGAAAGATAGAGTGAAAGAGATTTTGAGTGACCGGGGCTTGAATATGCAATCGGGTGAAAGGCGAGCAAGGAATAGAGTGAATTGGAACGATGTGGTATACCGTGGTCGACATGTTATCAATGGTTTGAACCAGGGCATGTGAAGCGTCTGGGGAAAACCATGGAATGTTCTCTGGGGTCTGGATGTGGAAAGGGAGCTGTGGTTTCGGTGCATTATTACATGACAGCTAGGAATGAGTGTGAACGAATGTGGCCTTTGTTGTCTTTTCCTAGCGCTACCTCGCACACATGAGGGAGGAGTGGTTTATAATTTCATGTGTGGCGGGGTGGTGAAGGGAATGAATAAAGGCAGACAGTATGAAATATGTACATGTGTATATCTGTATATGTCTGTGTATATATATATATATATATATATATATATATATATATATATATATATATATATATATATATATATATATATATATATATATATATATATATATATATATATATATATATATATATATATATAATATATATATATATATATATATATATATATTTATTTATTTATATACATATATATTCCTATGAGTCCACGGGGAAAATGAAACGCGAAAAGTTCCCAAGTGCACTTTCGTGTAATAATCACATCATCAGGGGAGACACAAAAGAGGAATATAGCAGTCAGTTGATATACATCAAAGAGAAGAAACTAGGACGCCATATGGTAAACATGTGATTTGGACAATCGTTTTTTTTTAATTTTCCAAAAGAAGGAACAGAGAAGGGGGTCAGGTGAGGATATTTACTCTAAGGCCCAGTCCTCTGTT
>NC_092228.1:37299552-37324552 GCF_036320965.1 Panulirus ornatus | reverse complement strand
CCCCCACCCTATGATCCACTTCCGCTTCCATGGTTCCATCCGCTGACAGATCCACTCCCAGATATCTAAAACACTTCACTTCCTCCAGTTTTTCTCCATTCCAACTCACCTCCCAATTGACTTGACCCTCACCCCTACTGTACCTAATAACCTTGCTCTTATTCACATTTACTCTCAACTTTCTTCTTCCACACACTTTACCAAACTCAGTCACCAGCTTCTGCAGTTTCTCACATGAATCAGCCACCAGCGCTGTATCATCAGCGAACAACAACTGACTCACTTCCCAAGCTCTCTCATCCCCAACAGACTTCATACTTGCCCCTCTTTCCAGGACTCTTGCATTTACCTCCCTTACAACCCCATCCATAAACAAATTAAACAACCATGGAGACATCACACACCCCTGCCGCAAACCTACATTCACTGAGAACCAATCACTTTCCTCTCTTCCTACACGTACACATGCCTTACATCCTCGATAAAAACTTTTCACTGCTTCTAACAACTTGCCTCCCACACCATATATTCTTAATAGATATATATATATATATATATCTATATATATATATATATTTTTTTCTATTATTATCATTTTCCTTATTCGCTGTCTGCCGCTTTTGCGAGGTGGCGCAAGAAAACAGACGGAAGAAATGGCCCAACTCACCTCCATACACATGTATATACATACACGTCCACACGCGCAAATATACATACCTATACATCTCAACGTACACACACACATACACACACACAGACACATACATATACACCCATGCACACAATTCACACTGTCTGCCCCCACTCATTCCCATCGCCACCTCGCCGCACATGGAATACCTTCCCCCTCCCCCCCCTCTTGTGTGCGAGGTAGCGCTAGGAAAAGACAACAAAGGCCCCATTCGTTCACACTCAGTCTCTAGCAGTCATGCAATAATGCCTGAAACCACAGCTCCCTTTCCACATCCAGGCCTCATACAACTTTCCATTTTTTACCCCAGACGCTTCACATGCCCTGATTCAATATACTGACAGCACGTCAACCCCGGTATACCACATCGATCCAATTCACTCTATTCCTTGCCCGCCTTTCACCCTCCTGCATGTTCAGGCCCCGATCACTCAAAATCTTTTTCACTCAATCTTTCCACCTCCAATTTGGTCTCCCACTTCTCGTTCCCTCCACCTCCGACACATATATCCTCTTGGTTAATCTTTCCTCACTCATTCTCTCAATGTGCCCAAACCATTTCAAAACACCCTCTTCTGCTCTCTCAACCACGCTCTTTTTATTTCCACACATGTCTCTTACCCTTACATTACTTACTCGATCAAACCACCTCACACCACACATTGTCCTCAAATATCTCATTTCCAGCACATCCACCCTCCTGCGCACAACTCTATCCATAGCCCGCGAATCGCAGCCATATAACATTGTTGGAACCACTATTCCTTCAAACATACCCACTTTTGCTTTCCGAGATAATGTTCTCGACTTCCACACATTCTTCAAGGCTCTCAGGATTTTCGCCCCCTCCCCCACCCTATGCTTTACTTCCGTTTCCATGGTTCCATCCGCCGCCAGATCCACTCCCAGATATCTAAAAGGAAGTAAAGTGTTATATATATATATATATATATATATATATATATATATATATATATATATATATATATATATATATATATATATATATATATATATATATATATATATATATATATATATATCATCCTCCTCGAAGGATCTGACTTGGGTGTCTAAATATGTGTGGAT
The DNA here is from genome assembly GCF_036320965.1 of Panulirus ornatus. Lineage (NCBI taxonomy): Eukaryota > Metazoa > Arthropoda > Malacostraca > Decapoda > Palinuridae > Panulirus > Panulirus ornatus. The sequence goes on along the minus strand of NC_092228.1, from coordinate 37,322,772 downwards.
GTAACCAAGATGACAAAAAAGGAGAGATAGGTAGTATGTTTGAGGAAAGGAACCTGGATGTTTTGGTTTAGAGTGAAACGAAGCTCAAGGGTAAAGCGGAAGAGTGGTTTGGGAATATCTTTGGAGTAAAGTAAGGGGTTAGTGAGAGGACAAGAAGGGAAAGAGTAGCACTACTCCTGAAACAGGAGTTGTAGGAGTATGTGATAGAGGGTAAGAAAGTATATTTTAGATTGATATGGGTAAGACTGAAAGTTGATGGAGAGAGATGGGTGATTACTGGAGCATATGCACCTGAGCATGAGAAGAAAGATCAAGAGAGGCAAGTGTTCTGGGAGCAGCTGAATGAGTGTGTTAGTGATTTTGATGCAACAGGACCGGGTTATAATGATGGGTGATTTGATTGCAAAGGTGTGCAATATGGCAGTTGAAGGAATAATTGATATACATGGGGTGTTCAGTGTTGTAAATGGAAATGGTGAAGAGCTTGTGGATTTGTGTGCTGAGAAAGGACTGGTGATTGGGAATACCCGGTTTAAAAAGCGAGATATACATAAGTATACGTATGTAAGTAGGAGAGATGGCCAGAGAGCGTTATTGGATTATGTGTTTATTGATATTCGCGCGAAAGAGAGACGTTTGGATGTTAATATGCTGAGAGGTGCAGCTGGAGGGATGTCTGATCATTATCTTGTGGAGGCGAAGGTGAAGATTTGTAGGGTTTTTTAGAAAAGATGCTTCTTGCATGAGAAGCGTGGGAAGTGGGTTCATTAGAAAGGGTAGCGAGTGGTGGGATGAAGAAGTAAGGTTGTTAGTGAAAGAGAAGAGAGACGCATTTGGAAGATTTTTTCAGGGAAATAATGCAAATGAATGGGAAATGTATAAAAGAAAGATGTAGGAGTTAAAGAAAAAGATGCAAGACGTGAAAAAGAGGGCAAATGAGAGCTGGGGTGAGAGAGTGTCATTAAATTTTAGGGAGAATAAAATGATGTTCTGGAAGGAGGTAAATAAAGTGCGTAAGACAAGGAAGCAGATGGGAACTTCAGTAAAGGGGGCTAATGGGGAGGTGATAACAAGTCGTGTTGATGTGAGAAGGAGATGGAGTGAGTATTTTGAAGGTTTGTTGAATGTGTTTGATGATAGAGTGGCAGATATACTGTGTTTTGTTCGAGGTGGTGTGCAAAGTGAGAGGGTTAGGGAAAATGATTTGGTAAACAGAGAAGAGGTACTAGAAGCTTTACGGAAGGTGAAAGCTGGCAAGGCAGCAGGTTTGGATGGTATTGCATTGGAATTTATTAAAAAAGTGGTGACTTTATCGTCGACATACACGTCCACACACGCAAATATACATACCTATACCTCTCAATGTACACATACATATACACATACAGATATATACATATATACACATGTACATCATTCATACTGTCTACCTTCATTTGTTCCCATCGCCACCCCGCCACACATGGAATAACAACCCCCACCCCACTCATGTGTGCGAGGTAACGCTAGGAAAAGACATCAAAAGCCCCATTCGTTCACACTCAGCCTCTAGCCGTCATGTAATAATGCACCGAAACTACAGCACCCTTTCCACATCCAAGCCCCACAGAACTTTCCATGGTTTAACCAAGACGCTTCAAATGCTCTCGTTCAGTCCATTGACAGCAAGTCGACCCCGGTATAGCATATCGTTCCAATTCACTCTATTCCTTGCATGCTTTTCACCCTCCTACATATTCAGGCCCCGATCACTCAAAATCTTTTTCACTCCATCTTTCCATCTAAAATTTTGTCTCCCACTTCTCAATCCCTCCACCTCTGACACATATATCCTCTTGGTCAATCTTTCCTCACTCATGCTCTCAATGTGACAAAACCATTTCAAAACACCCTCTTCTGCTCTCTCAACCACACTCTTTTTATTTTCACACATCTCTCTTACCCTTACATTACTTACTCGATCAAACCACCTCACACCACATATTGTCCTCAAACATCTCATTTCCAGCACATCCACCCTCTTGCGCACTACTCTATCCATAGCCCACGCCTCGCAACCATACAACATATTTGGAACCACTATTCCTTCAAACATACCCATTTTTGCTTTCCGAGATAATGTTCTCGACTTCCAAACATTCTTCAAGTCTCCCAGAATTTTCTCCCCCTCCACCTAATATGATTCACTTCCGCTTCCATGGTTCCATCCGCTGCCAGATCCACTCCCTGATATCTAAAACACTCCAGTTTTTCTCCATTCAAACTTACCTCCCAATTGACTTGACTCTGAATCCTACTGTACCTAATAACCTTGCTCTTATTCACATTTAGTCTTAACTTTCTTCTTTCACACACTTTACCAAACTCAGTCACCAGCTTCTGCAGTTTCTTACATGAATCAGCCACCAGCGCTGTACCATTAGCGAACAACAACTGACTCACTTGCCAAGCTCTCTCATCCACAACAGACTGCATACTTGCCCCTCTCTCCAAAACTCTTGCATTCACCTCCCTAACAACACCAACAATAAACAAATTAAACAACCATGCAGACATCACGCACCCCTGCCGTAAACCTACATTCACTGGGAACCAATCACTTTCCTCTCTTCCTACACGTAAACATGCCTTACATCCTCGATAAAAACTTTTCACTGCTTCTAACAACTTAACTCCCACACCATATATTCTTAAAATCATCCACAGAGCATCTCTATCAACTCTATCATATGCCTCCTCCAGATCCATAAATGCTACATACAAATCCATTTGTTTTTCTAAGTATTTCTCACATACATTCTTCAAAGCAAACACCTGATCCACACATTCTCTACCAATTCTGAAACCACACTGCTCTTCCCCAATCTGATGCTCTGTACATGCCTTCACCCTCTCAATCAATACCCTCCCATATAATTTACCAGGAATACTCAACAAACTTATACCTCTGTAATTTGAGCACTCACTCTTATCCCCTTTGCCTTTGTACAATGGCACTATGCACTCATTCCGCCAATCTTCAGGCACCTCACTATGAATCATCCATACATTAAATAACCTTACCAACCAATTAACAATACAGTCACAACATTTTTTAATAAATTCCACTACAATACCATCCAAACCTGCTTCCTTGCCGGCTTTCATCTTCCGTAAAGCTTTTACTACCTCTTCTCAATTTACCAAATAATTTTCGCTAACCCTCTCACTTTGCACACCACCTCGACCAAAACACCCTATATCTGCCACTCTATCATCAAACACACTAAACAAACCTTCAAAATACTCACTCCATCTCCTTCTCACATCACCACTACTTGTTATCACCTCCCAATTAGCCCCCTTCACTGAAGTTCCTATTTGCTCCCTTGTCTTACGCACTTTATTTACCTCCTTCCAAATCATCTTTTTTTTCTCCCTGAAATTTAATGATACTCTCTCACCCCAACTCTCATTTGCCCTCTCTTTCACCTCTTACACCTTTCTCTTGACCTTCTGCCTCTTTCTTTTATACCTCTCCCACTCATTTGCATTTTTTCCCTGCAAAAATCGTCCAAATGCCTCTCTCTTCTCTTTCACTAATAATCTTCCTTCTTCATCCCACCACTCACTACCTTTTCTAATCAACCCACCTCCTACGCTTCTCATGCCACAAGCATCTTTTCCGCAAGCCATCACTGCTTCCATAAACACATCCCATTCCTCCCCCACTCCCCTTACCTCCTTTGTTCTCACCTTTTTCCATTCTGTACTCAGTCCCTCCTGGTACTTCCTCACCCAAGTCTCCTTCCCAAGCTCACTTACTCTCACCACTCTCATCACCCCAACATTTTCTCTTCTTTCATAAAAACCCCCACAAATCTTCACCTTCGCCTCCACAAGATAATGATCAGACATCCCTCCAGTTGCACCTCTCAGCACATTAACATCCAAAATTCTCTCTTTCGTGCGTCTGTCAATTAACACGTAATCCAATAACGCTCTCTGGCCATCTCTCCTACTTACATACGTATACTTATGTATATCTCGCTTTTTAAACCAGGTATTCCCAATCACCTGTCATTTTTCATCACATAAATCTACAAGCTCTTCAACATTTCCATTTACAACACTGAACACTCCATGTATACCAATTATTCCCTCAACTGCCACATTACTCACCTTTGCATTCAAATCACCCATCACTATATCCCGGTCTTTTGCATCAAAACCACTAACACACTCATTCAGCTGCTCCCAAAACACTTGCCTCTCATGATCTTTCTTCTCATGCCCAGGTGTATATGCACCAATAATCACCCATCTCTCTCCATCAACTTTCAGTTTTACCTATATCAATCTAGAATTTACTTTCTTACACTCTATCACATACTCCCAAAACTCCTGTTTCAGGAGTATTGCTACTCCTTCCCTTGCTCTTGTCCTCTTACTAACCCCTGACTTTACTCCCAAGACATTCCTAAACCACTCTTCCCCTTTACCCTTGAGCTTCGTTTCACTCAGAGCCAAAACATCCAGGTTCCTTTCCTCAAACATAATACCTATCTCTCCTTTTTTCTCACCTTGGTTACATCCACACACATTTAGACACCCCAATCTGAGCCTTCGAGGAGGATGAGCACTCCTCGCGTGACTAACCGCTAGGCTAAGGGACTGTATAATAGGAAACAACTATTCGAAATACTAAGTACCCGAATACCCTTCGTCTCACAATGGTGAGCAACGGGGTCTATCGGTTGTTTCCGAACAGCGGTTAGCATGCCTGCCTCTTGCACAAGGGGTCCCAGGTTCGATCCTGGCTGTTGGAGGTTTGTATTTTCTATGAAGGTGCGCGTTCATATACACTTTATTCGTATTCATATAACTCCGCGTTGAACAGTCAGGTTCGGTAAAACGCTATCAGCTGGCTATGTGTTCTGCTCGCAAACAACTGATAGACCCCGTTGCTCACCATTGTGAGACGAAGGGTATTCGAGTACTTAGTATTTCGAATAGTTGTTTCCTATTATACAGTCCCTTAGACTATCGGTTAGCATGACTGCCTCTTGCACAAGGGGTCCCAGGTTCGATCCTGGCTGTTGGAGGTTTGTATGTTCTATGAAGGTGCGCGTTCATATACACCTTATTCGTATTCATATAACTCCGCGTTGTACAGTCAGGTTCGGTAAAACGCTATCAGCTGGCTATGTGTTCTGTTCGGAAACAACCGATAGACCCCGTTGCTCACCATTGTGAGACGAAGGGTACTCGGGTACTTAGTATTTCGAATAGTTGTTTCCTATTATACAGTCCCATAGCCTAGCGGTTAGCATGCCTGCCTCTTGCACAAGGGGTCCCAGGTTCGATCCTGGCTGTTGGAGGTTTGTAGGTTCTATGAAGGTGCGCGTTCATATACACTTTATTCGTATATATATATATATATATATATATATATATATATATATATATATATATATATATATATATATATATATATATATTATCCCTGGGGATAGGGGAGAAAGAATACTTCCCACGTATTTCCTGCGTGTCGTAGAAGGCGACTAAAAGGGGAGGGAGAGGGTGGCTGGAAATACTCCCATCTCATTTTTTTTTTTTAATTTTCCAAAAGAAGGAACAGAGAAGGGGGCCAGGTGAGGATTTTCCCTCTAAGGCCCAGTCCTCTGTTCTTAACGCTACCTCGCAAATGCGGGAAATTGCGAATAGTATGAAAAAAAAAAAATATATATACATATATATATGTATATATATATATATATATATATATATATATATATATATATATATATATATATATATATATATATATATATATATATATATATATATATATATATATCTACATATATGGCTGATTCATGTGAGAAACTGCAGAAGCTGGTGACTGAGTTTGGTAAATTGTGTGAAAGAAGAAAGTTAAGAGTAAATGTGAATAAGAGCAAGGTTATTAGGTACAGTAGGGTTGAGGGTCAAGTCAATTGGGAGGTGAGTTTGAATGGAGAAAAACTGGAGGAAGTGAAGTGTTTTAGATATTTGGGAGTGGATCTGGCAGCGGATGGAACCATGGAAGCGGAAGTGGATCATAGGGTGGGGGAGGGGGCGAAAATTCTGGGAACCTTGAAGAATGTGTGGAAGTCGAGAACATTATCTCGGAAAGCAAAAATGGGTATGTTTGAAGGAATAGTGGTTCCAACAATGTTGTATGGTTGCGAGGCGTGGGCTATGGATAGAGTTGTGCGCAGGAGGATGGATGTGCTGGAAATGAGATGTTTGAGGACAATGTGTGGTGTGAGGTGGTTTGATCGAGTAAGTAACGTAAGGGTGAGAGAGATGTGTGGAAATGATAAGAGCTTGGTTGAAAGAGCAGAAGAGGGTGTTTTGAAATGGTTTGGGCACATGGAGAGAATGAGTGAGGAAAGATTGACCAAGAGGATATATGTGTCGGAGGTGGAGGGTACGAGGAGAGGAGGGAGACCAAATTGGAGGTGGAAAGATGGAGTGAAAAAGATTTTGTGTGATCGGGGCTTGAACATGCAGGAGGGTGAAAGGAGGGCAAGGAATAGAGTGAATTCGAGCGATGTGGTATACCGCGGTTGACATGCTGTCAGTGGATTGAATCAGGGCATGTGAAGCGTCTAGGGTAAACCATGGAAAGCTATGTAAGTATGTATATTTGCGTGTGTGGACGTGTATGTATATACATGTGTATTGGGGTGGGTTGGGCCATTTCTTTCGTCTGTTTCCTTGCGCTACCTCGCAAACGCGGGAGACAGCGACAAAGCAAAAAAAAAAAAATATACATATATATATTTATATACATATATATATATATATATATATATATATATATATATATATATATATATATATATATATATATATATATATATATATATATATATATATATAGGACGAGGAAATGTCCCAGTTGCCAACGGAACTACCTTAGCCCATCAGTGATGCTACTAAGTTTGTGAATCAAGAACCATTGCAACACAAACCTCGCCAGGTGGTAGAGTGTCCCGCAGTGTATCGAGACAGACTTCTCCAGAACTCATTTTAAAGGGGAAGTAAATGTTTATATTTGTGTTACTGGAGTGATAGTTTTCATACATGGTGCTTTGACAAGAAAATAGTGAAATTTAAAAATGTAGCTTAGACATTGAAGCTTATTGATACAGTGGTTAAATTGATGAGAACTACTATTGACGTTTGTGTAAATAAATTAAACATTTCCTTTTTCCATAGCCAGAGGTTGAACCATTATGTGACATTTATTTTTTCATTTCATTTCAAGCTAGAAGTTTCAGTTTTCTAAATTGTTTCTTACATTTTTCACATGTATATATATGTATGTGTTTGTGTGTGTATGTGTGCGTGTGTGTGTGTGTATGTGTGTGTATGTGTATATATATATGTATATTATCCCTGGGGATAGGGGTGAAAGAATACTTCCCACGCATTCCTCGCGTGTCGTAGAAAGCGACTAGAGGGGACGGGAGCGTTGGGCCAGAAATCCTCCCGTCCTTGTATTTTTTTTTAACTTTCTAAAATGGGAAACAGAAGAATGAGTCACGCGGACAGTGCTCATCCTCCTCGAAGGCTCAGATTGGGGTGCCTAAATGTGTGTGGATGTAACCAAGATGTGAAAAAAGGAGAGATAGGTAGTATGTTTGAGGAAAGGAACCTGGAGGTTTTGGCTCTGAGTGAAACGAAGCTCAAGGGTAAAGGGGAAGAGTGGTTTGGGAATGTCTTGGGAGTAAAGTCAGGGGTTAGTGAGAGGACAAGAGCAAGGGAAGGAGTAGCAGTACTCCTGAAACATCAGTTGTGGAAGTATGTGATAGAATGTAAGAAAGTAAATTCTCGATTGATATCGGTAAAACTGAAAGTTGATGGAGAGAGATGGGTGATTATTGGTGCATATGCACCTGGGCATGAGAAGAAAGATCATGAGAGGCAAGTGTTTTGGGAGCAGCTGAATGAGTGTGTTAGTGGTTTTGATGCACGAGACCGGGTTATAGTATTGGGTGATTTGAATGCAAAGGTGAGTAATTTGGCAGTTGAGGGAATAATTGGTGTACATGGGGTGTTCAGTGTTGTAAATGGAAATGGTGAAGAGCTTGTAGATTTATGTGCTGAAAAAGGACTGATGATTGGGAATACCTGGTTTAAAAAGCGAGATATACATAAGTATACTTATGTAAGTAGGAGAGATGGCCAGAGAGCGTTATTGGCTTACGTGTTAATTGACAGGCGCGCGAAAGAGAGACTTTTGGATGTTAATGTGCTGAGAGGTGCAACTGGAGGGATGTCTGATCATTATCTTGTGGAGGCTAAGGTGAAGATTTGTATGGGTTTCCAGAAAAGAAGAGTGAATGTTGGGGTGAAGAGGGTGGTGAGAGTAAGTGAGCTTGGGAAGGAGACTTGTGTGAGGAAGTACCAGGAGAGACTGAGTACAGAATGGAAAAAGGTGAGAACAATGGAAGTAAGGGGAGTGGGGGAGGAATGGGATGTATTTAGGGAATCAGTGATGGATTGCGCAAAAGATGCTTGTGGCATGAGAAGAGTGGGAGGCGGGTTGATTAGAAAGGGTAGTGAGTGGTGGGATGAAGAAGTAAGAGTATTATTGAAAGAGAAGAGAGGCATTTGGACGATTTTTGCAGGGAAAAAATGAAATTGAGTGGGAGACGTATAAAAGAAAGAGACAGGAGGTCAAGAGAAAGGTGCAAGAGGTGAAAAAAAAGGGCAAATGAGAGTTGGGGTGAGAGAGTATCATTAAATTTTAGGGAGAATAAAAAGATGTTCTGGAAGGAGGCAAATAAAGTGCGTAAGACAAGGGAGCATATGGGAACTTCAGTGAAGGGCGCAAATGGGGAGGTGATAACAAGTAGTGGTGATGTGAGAAGGAGATGGAGTGAGTATTTTGAGGGTTTGTTGAATGTGTTTGATGATAGAGTGGCAGATATAGGGTGTTTTGGTCGAGGTGGTGTGGTTAGTGCGAGGGTTAGGGAAAATGATTTGGTAAACAGAGAAGAGGTAGTGAAAGCTTTGCGGAAGATGAAAGCCGGCAAGGCAGCAGGTTTGGATGGTATTGCAGTGGAATTTATTAAAAAAGGGGGTAACTGTATTGTTGACTGGTTGGTAAGGTTATTTAATGTATGTATGACTCATGGTGAGGTGCCTGAGGATTGGCGGAATGCGTGCATAGTGCCATTGTACAAGGCAAAGGGGATAAGAGTGAGTGCTCAAATTACAGAGGTATAAGTTTGTTGAGTATTCCTGGCAAATTGTATGGGAGGGTAATGATTGAGAGTGTGAAGGCATATACAGAGCATCAGATTGGGGAAGAGCAGTGTGGTTTCAGAAGTGGTAGAGGATGTGTGGATCAGGTGTTTGCTTTGAATAATGTATGTGAGAAATACTTAGAAAAGCAAATGGATTTGTATGTAGCATTTATGGATCTGGAAAAGGCATATGATAGAGTTGATAGAGATGCTCTGTGGAAGGTATTAAGAATATATGGTGTGGGAGGCAAGTTGTTAGAAGCAATGAAAAGTTTTTATCGAGGATGTAAGGCATGTGTACGTGTAGGAAGGGAGGAAAGTGATTGGTTCTAAGTGAATGTAGGTTTGCGGCTGGGGTGTGTGATGTCTCCATGGTTGTTTAATTTGTTTATGGATGGGGTTGTTAGGGAGGTGAATGCAAGAGTTTTGGAAAGAGGGGCAAGGATGAAGTCTGTTGGGGATGAGAGAGCTTCGGAAGTGAGTCAGTTGTTGTTCGCTGATGATACAGCGCTTATGGCTGATTCATGTGAGAAACTGCAGAAGCTGGTGACTGAGTTTGGTTAGGTTAGGTTAAGAGTAAATGTGAATAAGAGCAAGGTCATTAGGTACAGTAGGGTTGAGGGTCAAGTCAATTGGGAGGTGAGTTTGAATGGAGAATAACTGGAGGAAGTGAAGTATTTTAGATATCTGGGAGTGGATCTGGCAGTGGATGGAAAAATGGAAGCGGAAGTGGATCATAGGGTGGGGGAGGGGTGAAAATTCTGGGAGCCTTGAAGAATGTGTGGAAGTCGAGAACATTATCTCGGAAAGCAAAAATGGGTATGTTTGAAGGAATAGTGGTTCCAACAATGTTGTATGGTTGCGAGGCGTGGACTATGGATAGAGTTGTGCGCAGGAGGATGGATGTGCTGGAAATAAGATGTTTGAGGACAATGTGTGGTGTGAGGTGGTTTGATCGAGTAAGTAACGTAAGGGTAAGAGAGATGTGTGTAAATAAAAAGAACGTGGTTCAGAGAGCAGAAGAGGGTGTTTTGAAATGGTTTGGTCACATGGAGAGAATGAGTGAGGAAAGATTGACCAAGAGGATATATGTGTCGGAGGTGGAGGGAACGAGGAGAAGTGGGAGACCAAATTGGAGGAGGAAAGATGGAGTGAAAAAGATTTTGTGTGATTGGGGCCTGAACGTGCAGGAGGGTGAAAGGAGGGCAAGGAATAGAGTGAATTGGAGCGATGTGGTATACCGGGGTTGACGTGCTGTCAGTGGATTGAATCAAGGCATGTGAAGCGTCTGGGGTAAACCATGGAAAGCTGTGTGGGTATGTATATTTGCGTGTGTGGACGTATGTATATACATGTGTATGGGGGTGGGTTGGGCCATTTCTTTCGTCTGCTTCCTTGCGCTACCTCGCAAACGCGGGAGACAGCGACAAAGCAAAAAAAAAAAAAAAAAAAATATATATATATATATATATATATATATATATATATATATATATATATATATATATATATATATATATATATATATATATATATATATATATATATATATATACGTATTTATTTATTTATTCATTTTGCTTTGTCGCTGTCTCCCGCGTTTGCGAAGTAGCATAAGGAAAAAGACGAAAGAAATGGCCCAACCCACCCCCACACACAATGTATGCACACACACGTCCACACATGCAAATATACATTCCTATACATCTCAATGTACACATATATATACATACACAGACACATACATATATACCCATGCACACAATTCACACTGTCTGCCCCCATTCACTGACATCACCACCTCGCCACACATAGAATACCTTCCCCCTCCCCCCTCATGTGTGAGAGGTAGCACTAGGAAAAGAGAACAAAGGCCCCATTCGTTCACAGTGAGACTCTAGCTGCCACGCAATAATGCCCGAAACCACAGCTCCCTTTCCACATCCAGGCCCCACACAACTTTCCTTGGTTTACCCCAGACGCTTCACATGCCCTGATTCAATCCACTGACAGCACGTCAACCCCGGTATACCACATCGATCCAATTAACTCTATTCCTTGCCCTCCTTTCACCCTCCTGCATGTTCAGGCCCCGATCACACAAAATCTTTTTCACTCCATCTTTCCACCTCCAATTTGGTCTCCCACTTCTCGTTCCCTCCACCTCCGACACATATATAATCTTGGTCAATTTTTCCTTTCATTCTCTCCATGTGCCCATACCATTTCAAAACACCCTCTTATGCTCTCTCAACCACACATCTCTCTTACCCTTACATTACTTACTCGATCAAACCACCTCACACCACACATTGTTCTCAAACATCTCATTTCCAGCACATCCACCATCCTGCGTACAGCTCTAACCATAGCCCACGCCTCGCAACCATACAGCATTGTTGGAACCACTATTCCTTCAAACATACCCATTTTTGCTTTCCGAGATAATGTTCTCGACTTCCATACATTCTTCAAGGCTCCCAGGATTTTCGCCCCCTCCCCCACCCTATGATTCATTTCCGCTTCCATGGTTCCATCCGCTGCCAGATCCACTCCCAGATATCTAAAACACTCTACTTCCTCCAGTTTTTCTCCATTCAAACTTACCTCCCAATTGACTTGACCCTCAACCCTACTGTACCTAATAACCTTGCTCTTATTCACATTTACTCTTAACTTTCTTCTTTCACACACTTTACCAAACTCAGTCACCAGCTTCTGCAGTTTCTCACATGAATCAGCCACCAGCGCTGTATCATCAGCGAACAGCAACTGACTCACTTCCCAAGCTCTCTCATTCACAACAGACTACATACTTGCCCCTCTTTCCAAAACTCTTGCATTCACCTCCCTAACAACCCCGTCCATAAACAAATTAAACAACCATGGAGACATCACACACCCCTGCCGCAAACCTACATTCACTGAGAACCAATCACTTTCCTCTCTTCCTACACGTACACATGCCTTACATCCTCGATAAAAACTTTTCACTGCTTCCAACATCTTGTCTCCCACACCATATATTCTTAATGCCTTCCACAGGGCATCTCTATCAGTTCTATCATATGCCCTCTCCAGATCCATAAATGCTACATACAAATCCATTTGCTTTTCTAAGCATTTCTCACATACATTCTTCAAAGCAAACACCTGATCCACACATCCTCTACCACTTCTGAAACCACACTGCTCTTCCCCAGTCTGATGCTCTGTACATGCCTTCACCCTCTGAATCAATATCCTCCCATATAATTTACCAGGAATACTCAACAAACTTATACCTCTGTAATTTGAGCACTCACTCTTATCCCCTTTGCCTTTGTACAATGGCACTATGCACGCATTCCGCCAATCCTCAGGCACCTCACCATGAGTCATACAAACATTAAATAACCTTACCAACCAGTCAGTAATACAGTCACCCCCTTTTTTAATAAATTCCACTGCAATACCATCCAAACCTGCTGCCTTACCGGCTTTCATCTTCCGCAAAGCTTTTACTACTTCTTCTCTGTTTACCAAATCATTTTCCCTAACCCTCTCACTTTGCACACCACCTCGACCAAAACATCCTATATCTGCCACTCTATCATCAAACACATTCAACAAACCTTCAAAATACTCACTCCATCTCCTTCTCACATCACCACTACTTGTTATCACCTCCCCATTTGCGCCCTTCACTGAAGTTCCCATTTGCTCCCTTGTCTTACGCACTTTATTTACCTACTTCCAGAACATCTTTTTATTCTCCCTAAAATTTAATGATACTCTCTCACCCCAACTCTCATTTGCCCTCTTTTTCACCTCTTGCACCTTTCTCTTGACCTCCTGTCTCTTTCTTTTATACATCTCCCACTCAATTGCATTTTTTCCCTGCAAAAATCGTCCAAATGCCTCTCTCTTCTCCTTCACTAATAATCTTACTTCTTCATCCCACCACTCACTACCCTTTCTAATCAACCCACCTTCCAATCTTCTCATGCCACAAGCATCTTTTGCGCAATCCATCACTGATTCCTTAAAAACATCCCATTCCTCCCCCACTCCCCTTACTTCCATTGTTCTCACCTTATACATTCTGTACTCCGTCCCTCCTGGTACTTCCATATATATATATATATATATATATATATATATATATATATATATATATATATATATATATATATATATATATATATATATATATATATATATATATATATATATATATATATATATATATATATATATATATATATATATATATATATATATATATATATATATATATATATATATATCCCCTTTTTAAAAAGTTAAAATACAAGGAGGGGAGGATTTCCAGCCCCCTGCTCCCGTCGTCTGTAGTCGCCTTCTACTAAACGTGAGGGATGCGTGGGAAATATTTTTCCTCTCCTTTGTAACCTGGTATTTATGTGCCAATGTATGTATGTATGTGCCAATGTATAAAGCCAAAGTGGTTAAAGGTATGTGCTCAAATTACTGAGATATAAGTTTGTTGAGTATTCTTGGGAAATTATATGGGAGGGTATTGATTGAGAGAGTGAAAGCATGTATAGAGCATTAATTTGGGGAATAGCAGTGTGGCTTCAGAAAAAATAGATGTGAGGATCAGGTGCTTGCTTTGAAGGATGTATGTGAGAAATACTTAGAAAAACATATAGATTGGTATGTAGCATTTATGAATCTTGAGAAGGCATATGATAGAGTTAATAGAGATGCTCTCTGGAAGGTATTAAGATTATATGGTGTGGGATGTAAGATGTTAAAAGCAGTGAAAAGTTTTTATTGAGGATTTAAGGCATATGTACGAGTAGGAAGAGAGGAGAGTGACTGTTTCTCAGTGAATGTCTGTTTGCGGCACGGGTGTATAATGTCTGCATGGTTGTTTAATTTGTTTATGGAAGGGTTTGTTAGGGAGGTGATTACAAGAGTTTTGGAAAGAGGGGCAGTTATGCAGTCTGTTGTGGATGAGAGAGCTTGAAAAGTGAGTCAGTTGTTGTTCGCTGATGATACATCGCTGGTGGCTGATTAAGATGAGAAACTGCAGAAGTTGGTGACTGAGTTTGGTAAAGTGTATGAAAAAAAAGCTTAGAGTAAGTGTGAATAAGAGCAAGGCCATTAGATACAGTAATTTGAGGTACAAGTAAATTAATAGATAAGTTTGAATGTAGAAAAACTGGAGGAAGTGAAGTGTTTTCGATAACTGGGAGTAGATATGGCAGCGGATGGAACCATTGAAACTGAAATAACTCACAAGTTGGGGGAGTGGGTGAAGGTTTTGAGAGCGTTGAAAAATGTGTGAAAGTCGATAACATTATTTCGGAAAGCAAAAATGGGTATGTTTCAAGGAATAGTGGTTCCAACAATGTTATATGTTTGCGAAACCTAGGCTATAGATATAGTTGTGTGGACGAGGGTAGATATGCTGGAAATGAGATGTTTGAGGACAAGACAATGTATGGTGTGAGGTGGTTTGTTCGGGTAGGTAATGAATGGGTAAGAGAGATGTGTGGTAATAAAAGGAGTGTGGTTGAGAGACCAAGAGAGGTTGTTTTGAAATGGTTTGTTCACATGGAGAGAATGAGTGATGAAAGATTGACAAAGAGGATAAATGTGTCAGAGGTGGAGGGAACGAAGAGAAGCGGAAGACCAAATTGGAGGTGGAGAGATGGAGTGAAGATCTTTGAGCGATCGGAGCCTGAGCAAGCAGGAGGGTGAAAGACGTACAAGGAATAGAGTGAATTGGAAGGAAGTGGCATACCGGGGTCGACGTGCTGTCATTTCAATGATTCAGGGCATATGAAGCGTCTTGGGTAAAACATGGAAAGTTTTGTGGGACCTGCATGTGGAAAGGGAGCTGCGGTTTTGGTGCATTATACATGACAGCTAGAGACTGAGTTTGAACGAATGTGGCCTTTGTTGTCTTCCTAGCGATACATCGCGCGTTGGCGGGGGGAGGGGGATGTCATTTCATATAACTATGCTATGAAGAAAATAGATGCACTTGTATCACTCACGAAATGAACATAGCGTAAATTAGTTTTAACTTAATGCTGTAATTAAAAATGTATAATGATAAATTCATCTATTTCTTGACAATCACTTTCACTCTGATGTTCAGACCATTCGATACTCTTTTTGCACTCACATCTATTTCCAACATCAAAATTAGGTCTACACTCTATTCATGTTTACCTACTGACACATATGATGCCTCATGAATCAATACACCATCTTCATATCTCAACGGTTCACACCGGTATTGTGCACAGGCAACATGCACAGCTAGCTTTCGACCTCTAACAGCGATTTATCGAAATGATCATTACTTAACGTACTTATGAAACATCACAACACAGGTCAACGACCATTCCAGCAATCATCCTAGGCAGCGTAATGATTCTATCGCATACAATACACGAATCAACGCATAACAACTATTGGGACATTCAGAAACATTAAATATCGCGAGCATATAGACATAGCATGCTTCATGTGAACTGGAGATCAGAGGGATCTTGGGGTGATAACAAGATGTGGTGATGTGAGAAGGAGATGGAGTGAGTAATTTGAAGGTTTGTTGAATGTGTTTGATGATAGAGCGGTAGTTATAGAATGTTTTGGTCGAGGTGGTGTGCAAAGTGAGAGGGTTAGGAAGAATGATTTGGCAAACAGAGAAGAGGTAGCAAAAGCTTTGCGGAAGACGAAAGCCGGCAAGGCAGCGGGTTCAGATGGTACTGCAGTGGAATTTATTAAAAAGGGGGGTGACTGTATAGTTGACTGGTTGGTAAGGTTATTTGATGTAAGTATGACTCATTGTGAGGTGCTTGAGGATTGGCGAAATGCTTGCATTTTACAAAGGCAAAGGGGATAAAAGTGAGTGCTAAAATTACAGAGGTATAAGTTTGTTGAGCATTTCTGAGAAATTATGTGAGAGGCTATTGATTGAAAGGGTGAAGGCATGTACAGAGCATCAGGTTGGAGAAGAGCAGCGTGGTTTCAGAAGTGATAGAGGATGTGTGGATCAGGTGTTTGCTTTGAAGAATGTTTGTGAGAAATACTTAGAAAAGCAAATGGATTTGTATGTAGCATTTATGGGTCTAGAGAAGGCATATGATACAGTTGATAGAGATGCTCTGTGGAAGGTATTACGAATATATGGTGGGGGAGGCAGGTTGTTAGAAGTAGTGAAAAAGTTTCATTCAGGATGTGTGCGTGTAGGAAGAGAGGAAAGTGATTGGTTCTCAGTGAATATTGGATTGCGGCAGGGGTGTGTGTTGTCTCCATGGTTTTTTAATTTGTTTATGGATGGGGTTGTTAGAGAGGTGAATGCAAGAGTTTCGGAAAGAGGGGCAAGTATACAGTCTATTGTGGATAAGAGAGCTTGGGAAGTGAGTCAGTTGTTGTTCGCTGAAGATACGGCGCTGGTGGCGGTTTCGTATGAGAACCTGCAGAAGCGGGTGAATAAGTTTGGTACAGTGTGTGAAAGAAGAAAGCTAAGAGTAAATGTGAATAATAGCAAGGCTATTAGGTACTATAGGGTTGAGGGACAAGTCAATTGGGTGGCAAGTTTGATTGGAGAAAAACTGGAAGAAGTGAAGTGTTTTAGATATCTGGGAGTGGATTTGGCACTGGATGGAACCATGGAAGCGGAAGTGAATCATAGGGTAGGGGTGGGGGCGAAAGTTCTGGGAGCGTTGAAGAATGTGTGGAAGTCCAGAACATTATCTCGAAAAGTAAAAATAGGTTGGTCGAAGGAATAGTGGTTCCAACAATGTTATATGGTTGCGAGGCGTGGGCTATAGATAGACTTGTGCGGAGGAGGGTGGATGTGCTGGAAATGAGATGTTTGAGGGCAATATGTGGTGTGAGTTGATTTTATCGAATAAGTAATATTAGGGTAAGAGAGATGTGTGGTAATAAAAAGATTGTGGTTGAGAGAGTAGAAGAGTGTGTTTTGAAATGGTTTGGTCGCATGGAGAGAATAAGTGAGGAAAGATTCTCCAAAATGATATATGTGTCGGAGGTGGAGGGAATGAGAAGTGGGAGACCAAATTGGAGGTGGAAAGATGGAGGGGGGTCAAAGGCATGCAGTGAATTGGAACGATATGGTATACCGGGGTCGACGTGCTGTGAATGGACTGAACCAGAGAATGTAAAGAGTCTGGGGTAAACCATGGAAAGTTCAGTGGGGCCTGGATGTGGAAAGGTAGCTGTGGTTTCGGTGTAGTATACATGACAGCTAGAGCCGGAGTGTGAACGAATGTGGTCTTTGTTGTCTTTTCCTTGGGCTACCTCGCGCACATTTGGGGGGCGGGGGTTGTTATTTCATGTGTGGCGGGGTGGTGATAGGGATGAATAAAGGCAGACAGTACGAATTATGTACATGTGCATATATGTATATGTCTGTGTGTTTATATATATGTGTACGTTGAGATGTATAGGTATGTATATTTGCATGTGTGGACGTGTTTGTCGGTGCGTTGGGCCATTCTTTGGTCTGTTTCTTTGCGCTACCTCGCTAACGCTGGAGACAGCGACGAAGTAAGATAAATCAATATATATATATATATATATACATACATATATATATATATATATATATATATATATATATATATATATATATATATATATATATATATATATATATATATATATATATATATATATATTTTTTTTTTTTTTTTTTTTTTTGCCGCTGTCTCCCGCGTTTGCGAGGTAGGGCAAAGGAAACAGACGAAAGAAATGGCCCAACCAACCCCCATACACATGTATATACATACGTCCACACATGCAAATATACATACCTACACAGCTTTCCATGGTTTACCCCAGACACTTCACATGCCTTGATTCAATCCACTGACAGCACGTCAACCCCGGTATACCACATCGGGCCAATTCACTCTATTCCTTGCCCTCCTTTCACCCTCCTGCATGTTCAGGTCCCGATCACACAAAATCTTTTTCACTCCATCTTTCCACCTCCAATTTGGTCTCCCTCTTCTCCTCGTTCCCTCCACCTCCGACACATATATCCTCTTGGTCAATCTTTACTCACTCATTCTCTCCATGTGACCAAACCATTTTAAAACACCCTCTTCTGCTCTCTCAACCACGCTCTTTTTATTTCCACACATCTCTCTTACCCTTACGTTACTTACTCGATCAAACCACCTCACACCACACATTGTCCTCAAACATCTCATTTCCAGCACATCCATCCTCCTGCGCACAGCTCTATCCATAGTCCACGCCTCGTAACCATACAATATTGTTGGAACCACTATTCCTTCAAACATACCCATTTTTGCTTTCCGAGATAATGTTCTCGATTTCCACGCATTCTTCAAGGCTCCCAGAATTTTCGCCCCTTCCCCCACCCTATGATCCACTTCCGCTTCCATGTTTCCATCCGCTGCCAGATCCACTCCCAGATATCTAAAACACTTCACTTCCTCCAGTTTTTCTCCATTTAAACTCACCTCCCAATTGACTTGACCCTCAACCCTACTGTACCTAATAACCTTGCTCTTATTCAGAGTTACTCTTAACTTTCTTCTTTCACACACTTTACCAAACTCAGTCACCAGCTTCTGCAGTTTCTCACATGAATCACCCACCAGCGCTGTATCATCAGCGAAAAACAACTGACTCACTTCCCAAGCTCTCTCATCCCCAACAGACTTCATCCTTGCCCCTCTTTCCAAAACTCTTGCATTCACCTCCCTAACAACCCCATCCATAAACAAATTAAACAACCATGGAAACATCACACACCCCTGCCGCAAACCTACATTCACTGAGAACCAATCATTTTCCTCTCTTCCTACACGTACACATGCCTTACATCCACGATAAAAACTTTTCACTTCTATATATATATATATATATATATATATATATATATATATATATATATATATATATATATATATATATATATATATATATATATATATATGTATATATATATATATATATATATATATATATATATATATATATATATATATATATATATATATATATATATATATATATATATATTTTTGCCGCTGTCTCCCGCGTTTGCGAGGTAGCGCAAGGAAACAGACGAAAGAAATGGCCCGACCCACCCCCATACAAATGTATATACATACGTCCACACACGCAAATATACATACCTACACAGCTTTCCATGGTTTACCCCAGACGCTTCATATGCCCTGATTCAATCCACTGACAGCACGTCAATCCCGGTAAACCATATCGATCCAATTCACTCTATTCCTTGCCCTCCTTTCACCCTCCTGCATGTTCAGGCCCCGATAACACAAAATCTTTTTCACTAAATCTTTCCACCTCCAATTTGGTTTCCCAGTATTCCTCATTCCCTCCACCTCCGACACATATATCCTCTTGGTCAATCTTTCCTCACTCATTCTTTCCATGTGCCCAAACCATTTCAAAACACCCTCTTCTGCTCTCTCACCAATGCTCTTTTTATTTTCACACATCTCTCTTACCCTTACGTTACTTACTCGATCAAACCACCTCACACCACACATTGTCCTCAAACATCTCATTTCCAGCACATCCATCCTCCTGCGCACAACTCTATCCATAGCCCACGCCTCGCAACCATACAACATTGTTGGAAACACTATTCCTTCAAACATACCCATTTTCGCTTTCCGAGATAATGTTCTCGACTTCCACACATTCTTCAAGGCTCCCAGGATTTTCGCCCCCTCCCCCAGCCCTATGATCCACTTCCGCTTCTATGGTTCCATCCTCTGCCAGATCCACTCCCAGATATCTAAAACACTTTACTTCCTCCAGTTTTTCTCCATTCAAACTTACCTCCCAATTGACTTGACCTTCAACCCTACTGCACCTAATAACTTTGCTCTTATTCACATTTACTCTTAACTTTCTTCTTTCAAATACTTTACCAAACTCAGTCACCAGCTTCTGCAGTTTCTCACAGGAATCAGCCACCAGCGCTGTATCATCAGTGAATAACAACTGACTCACTTCCCAAGCTCTCTCATCCACAACAGACTTCATACTTGCCCCTCTTACCAAAACTCTTGCATTCACCTCCCGAACAACCCGATCCATAAACAAATTAAACAACCATGGAGACATCACACACCCCAGCCGCAAACCTACTTTCACTGAGAACCAATCACTTTCCTCTCTTCCTACACATAGACATGCCTCACGTCCTCGATAAAAACTTTCTAACATCTTGCCTCCCACACCATATATTCTTAATACCTTCCACAGATCATCTCTATCAACTCTATCATATGCCTTCTCCCGATCCATAAATGCTCCATACAAATCCATTTGCTTTTCTAAGTATTTCTCACATACATTCTTCAAAGCAAACACCTGATCCACACATCCTCTACCACTTCTGAAACCACACTGCTCTTCCCCAATCTGATGCTCTGTTCATGCCTTCACCCTCTCAATCAATACCCTCCCATATAGTTTACCAGGAATACTCAACAAACTTATACCTCTGTAATTTGAGCACTTCACTCTTATCCCCTTTGCCTTTGTACAATGGCACTATGCACGCATTCCGCCAATCCTCAGGCGCCTCACCATGAGTCATACATACATTAAATAACCTTACCAACCAGTCAACAATACAGTCACCCCCTTTTTTAATAAATTCCACTGCAATACCATCCAAACCTGCTGCCTTGCCGGCTTTCATCTTCCGCAAAGCTTTCACTACCTCTTTTCTGTTTACCAATTCATTTTCCCTAACCCTCTCACTTTGTACACCACCTCGACCAAAGCACCCTATATCTGCCACTCTATCATCAAACACAATCAACAAACCTTCAAAATACTCACTCCATCTCCTTCTCACATCACCACTACTTCTTACCACCTCCCCATTAGCGCCCTTCACTGAAGTTCCCATTTGCTCCCTTGTCTTACGCACTTTATTTACCTCCTTCCAGAACATCTTATAATTCTCCCTAAAATTTAATGATACTCTCTCACCCCAACTCTCATTTGCCCTCTTTTTCACCTCTTGCACCTTTCTCTTGACCTCTTCTCTCTTTCTTTTATACATCTCCCACTCAATTGCACTTCTTCCCTGTAAAAATCATCCAAATGCCTATCTCTTCTCTTTCACTAATAATCTTAGTTCTTCATCCCACCACTCACTACCCTTTCTAATCAACCCACCTCCAACTTTTCTAATGCCACAAACATCTTTTGCGCAATCCATCACTGATTCCCTAAATACATCCCATTCCTCCCCCACTCCCCTTACTTCCATTGTTCTCACCTTTTTCCATTGTGTACTTAGTCTCTCCTGGTACTTCCTCACACAAGTCTCCTTCCCAAGCTCACTTACTCTCACCACCCTCTTCACCCCAACATTCACTCTTCTTTTCTGAAAACCCATACAAATCTTCACCTTAGCCTCCACAAGATAATGATCAGACATCCCTCCAGTTGGACCTCTAAAAATATTAACATCCAAAAGTCTCTCTTTCGCGCGCCTGTCAATTAACACGTAATCCAATCACGCTCTCTGGCCATATCTCCTACTTACATAAGTATACTTATGTATATCTCGCTTTTTAAACAAGGTATTCCCAATCATCAGTCCTTTTTCAGCACATATATCTACAAGCTCGTCACCACTTCCATTTACAACACTGAACACCCCATGTATACCAATTATTCCCTCACCTATCACATTACTCACCTTTGCACTCAAATCACCCATCACTATAACCCGGTCTCGTGCATCAAAACCACTAACACACTCATTAAGCTGCTCTCAAAATGCTTGCCTCTCATGATCTTTCTTCTCATGCCCAGGTGCATAGGCACCAATAATCACCCATCTCTCTCCATCAACTTTCAGTTTTACCCATACTAATCGAGAATTTACTTTCTTACATTCTATCACATACTCCCACAACTCCTGTTTCAGGAGTACTGCTACTCCTTCCCTTGCTCTTGTCCTTTCACTAACCCCTGACTTTACTCCCAAGACATTCCCAAACCACTCTTCCCCTTTACCCTTGAGCTTCGTTTCACTCAGAGCCAAAACATCCAGGTTACTTTCCTCAAACATACTACCTATCTCTCCTTTTTTCACATCTTAGTTACATCCACACACATTTAGACACCCAAGTCTGAGCCTTCGAGGAAGATGATTACTCCCCGCGTGACTCCTTCTTCTGTTTCCCATTTTAGAAAGTTAAAAAATACAAGGAGGGGAGGATTTCTGGCTCCCCGCTCCCGTCCTCTCTAGTCGTGTTCTACGACACGCGAGGAATGCGTGGGAAGTATTCTTTCACCCCTATCCCCAGGGATGATATACATATATATGCATATATATATATATATATATATATATATATATATATATATATATATATATATATATATATATATATATATATATATATATATATATATATATATATATGTATATATATATATATATATATATATATATATATATATATATATATATATATATATATATATATATATATATATATAATGTATATTCTTTTTTTTACTTTCTCGCTGTCTCCCGCATTTGCGAGGTAACGCAAGGAAACAGACGAAAGAAATGGCCCAACCCACCCGCATACACATGTATATACATACACGTCCACACACGCAAGTATACATACCTACACAGCTTTCCATGCTTTCCCCAAGACGAATCACATGCCCTGATTCAATCCACTGACAGCACGTCAACCCCGGTATACCACATCGATCCAATTCACTCTATTCCTTGCCCTCCTTTCACCCTCCTGCATGTTCAAGCCCCGATCACACAAAATTTTTTTCACTAATTCATTCCACCTACAATTTGGTCTCCCACTTCTCCTCGTTCCCTCCACCTCTGACACATATATCCTCTTGGTCAATC
>NC_092228.1:37217217-37299452 GCF_036320965.1 Panulirus ornatus | reverse complement strand
ACTGTAGCAATAAGCTTGAATGTCTAAGCTACATTTTTCTCCAATTTTACTATTTTCCTTTACATTTTCAATTGTGTCTGACGGTTCTACTTCAAGAGTGATTGTTTTTCCAGTAAGGGTCTTCACATCTTGGTTACATCCACACACATTTTGCGTTACGGCTCACAGGAAAAGCAAGGGACGTACAATATATCAGCCACTGATAGCCACAAGGTCTTTTAAATGGCCGAACACGTCTGACGGAAGTCCTTCAACGAAGAAGAGCATGGTGTCGTTGTTGAGGTTGTCCATGATGGGCTGGACGGTCTGGACCCGGGCCTCCGTCAGGTTGATCTTCATGGCTCGGCGAGGCTCGCGAAGTGGCAACACTGGGGTCGACTCCTTGTTCATCTTGCTGGACTAGCGGTGTGTGTGGCGGTGTTGGGCGTCCTGATGGGTGGTTCTCTGGTGGGCGGATCTCCGGCAACCACGCCCACCCAAGAGGAACAACAAGAACAGCAACAAGAAAAGCAACAAGAACAGCCTTTTCCGGAGATGTAATATGCTCTTCATCTCTTCAAAGCAGGGTTACCCCTCGATTTTTTAATGCACTTCACGCATGCGCCTATGACGTCATCCACAGCCGAGGCCCAGTCCTCCGTTCTTAATGCTACCTATCCCAGGGATGATATATATATATATATATATATATATATATATATATATATATATATATATATATATATATATATCATCCCAGGGGATAGGGGAGAAAGAATACTTCCCACGTATTCCCTGCGTGTCGTAGAAGGCGACTAAAAGGGGAGGGAGCGGGTGGCTGGAAATCCTCCCCTCTCGTTTTTTTCAGTTTTCCAAAAGAAGGAACAGAGAAGGGGGCCAGGTGAGGATATTCCCTCATAGGCCCAGTCCTCCGTTCTTAATGCTACCTCGCTATTGCGGGAAATGGCGAATAGTACGAAAGAAAAGAAAAAGAATATATATATATATATATATATATATATATATATATATATATATATATATATATATATATATATATATATATATATATATATATATATATATATATATATATATATATATATATATATATATATATATATATATATATATATGTATCAGTAACGAAGCTCATTCAGTACACACTTAAGTTACTCGCCATGCACTGAGCAACCGACCTTTTGACTAATTTTCAAATTCCGACTTACATACACTCATCCAAAAGTAGACTTCTCAGATTAACTCGAATCACATTCTCCCTCTTACGCTTTGAGCATTACGCATCGTTACAACACTACAAACACCACTGTAACATCTTTCGGGATCTCTTACGCTCATGATGTAACTAAAAGAAGAAACCGATTCATTGTATATAAGTGCACACACAACATTACACCCCTTTTTTACCTGAGAGATGCAGGAGCCTCATGTTTTTAGAAGGGGCTTTTGTGTTTTTGTTGCTCTGATTTGTCTACTTTTCTTGAACAGTGTGTAAGATAAGTTTTTACTAAAAATGGGGAAGTCATAAATTTTCTGCCTTTGCTCTCCAATCCACTTTTCTTATCATTTTTCCAGTACTTCATTTCATATACTACATTTTTCTAGATAATTAGAGTTTTTTACTGGAAGGTAATTTCCTAAAGCATTCTAGTCTCATTTGATTTCCAATATAAAGCCAAATATGATATGATGTGAATGCGATGTATGATATCCGTCCTTTGTCATTATGAGCCTCATGAACTGTAGGTGGGATATTCCGTGATGACTATCGCAAAAGATTCTTGACTTTCACGTGATATTACATAACATATCATCAGAGGATTCATCACGGAAGATTTCTGTCAGCAAATTATTTCTTAGACTCTTCATCTGGTCATTCTGTCAAGAATTCCATCTTATCTGGCAGCAATTGTTTCAGCTGTGGCTTGCGTATACTTACCTTCACTCAATATGGCAGCACCAGTTTCATCAGGTGTCTCTTGCAACGTCGCAAAGGGTGTAGTGGGCAGCTTCCTCCCTCCGGGCCCCACATCGAAAACGATCCTTTTGCCTCTGAGCTCAAAATACAGTTCCATACACTTAACTTAGGCCCTATCCTGCTGTCCATACAATGTGATAAAACATATTCTGTGACTTCTCATTTGCATTATCTTGGAA
This sequence comes from Panulirus ornatus, assembly GCF_036320965.1. NCBI lineage: Eukaryota > Metazoa > Arthropoda > Malacostraca > Decapoda > Palinuridae > Panulirus > Panulirus ornatus. Next base: position 37,297,295 of record NC_092228.1, on the reverse strand, counting down.
ACTCACACAAGTATCAGATAATACGATAAATGCATTAATAGATTCCAGGGCTTCTAAAGTTATTAGAACATCACGTAGAGGTTCGGCTGAAGAAAGCTGTGATCCACCTCCCCGATCATTAACGCACCCTCTTCACAAATCATTACCCACAATATTTTGTAGGAGATTAGCCCAGTGACCTAGAAACTTTTGTACTTTATGTATGTTTTTGACAAACTACAGGTGTATGTCTTCAAACTTACAACCATTAAAAACAGACATTCCAAGATTTACCCAGGTCTTACCTAGATCTTCCACAAGACCCTCTACGGTCTTCTCTATTTTTTTTTTTTCAGGTTATCAGTTCTTTTTAGATCCTTTTTGTCATGCCTTCAACATGACTTTTTCATGCCCTCAACGGGTCCACCTCAGATCTTCTCAAGGTCCTACAAATGTCTTCCCTAAAGACCCTCCTCAGGTCTTACCCAAGTCTTCTCGGATACTTCCAAGGTCTTTCCCAGTACCAACTCTGGTCTTCCTAAAGTCATACCAGGTCTTCACGAAGTCATCCGTAGGTCCTCCTCAAGTTTTCATCAGGCATGTTTTAACCATAATGTTAGGGACTAGAAATATTCTTCTGTCTTATCAGGCCACGTTTCACGCAAAGTACATCAGGGAATATGTCACCCCTACCCTTAAACAGAAGATGAGGATAGAAATCCTCAACGTGTGCTTCGTTTCTAACCATTATCCCACAGAATTTAGCTTAAGCTGGTTCAGCAACCCCACTCATCGAGTCCCTCTATCTTGCTAAACCATATAACCTTGCTTTTATTCACATTTACCCTAAACTTCCTTTCACACTCTCTAGCAAGCAACAACTGCCTCGTTTCCCAGGTCCCCTCTTCCCCTAAAGGCTACATCCCTGCCTCTCCCTCCAAAAAATCGTGCATTATCCTCCCTCGTCACCCTATCCGTAAACAAATTAAACAGCAATGGTGACACCATAGTCTCCTGCTGCAGACTAACATTCACTTGGAACCATTCATTCTTCTCTTTTCCTACTCGTACGCATTACACACTTCATAAAAGCTTCTCACTCTTTCTAACAACTTTTCTACCACACCATATTTCTTAAAACCTACCAAAAGTCGTCTTTGCTATTTCCTTTCTCTAAATCCATAAATGCCACATACAAATCCTTCTGTTTCTCTAAGATTTTCTCACACACCTTCATAAGGTAAACACCTAATATACACATCCTCTACCGCCTCCGAAACCACACTGATTCTCCCTACTCTGATGCTTTATACACGCCGTCATCCTCAATCAATACGCTCCCATACAACTTATCCGGTACACTCATGAAACTTATACCTCTGTAATTTCAATACTCACCCATATTCCACTTGCCTTTATACAATGGCACTGTATCTGTATCTCACCAATCCTCAAGCACCTCACTGTGATCCATATATGAAATGAATTCCTAACGAACCAATCAACAACATAGTCGCCCTCTTACTTGAGAAACGCATCCATCCACTCCAACTATTTTGCCTCATTTCATGTTACGCAAGGCTTTCACCACCTCGTCTTTCTTCGCCAAACTACTCTCCATGACTCTCCCGATGCATATCACCTTTTACCCAAGCAACCAGTATATGCCACCCTATCATCAAACGCATTCAGTAGTCTTTCAAAATATTCCTCCTCACTTCATCACTGCCCCATTTGCATTCTTCACCGATTTTTCCCTTTGTTTTCTTTCTGTACATTGATAACCTTCTTCGAAAATATCGAGCTCTGAATAAAGATTACTGATACTTGCTCAACTAAACCCTTATTTACCCTCTTTTTCAACTCCTGCACTTACCTCTTTATCTACCACCGCTTACCTTTTTATTTATCCCAACCATCTGCACTCTCTTTTCTCTTGCACTTGTAATTTCACTTCATCCCAGCACTCAATACCCTTTCAAATCTGTCCACCTCCCATCTTTCCAGTGCCACATGCATCTCTCACATATGCTAGCACTGCTTCTCTAAGTACATCTCAATCCTCACTTACTTCCCTAGCTTCGCTTACTTTCACCTTTTGCCATTCCACACTCAATCTCTCCTGACATTTCATCATACAGGCCTCATTTCCAATCTCACTTATTTTCATCATTCCCATCTAACCCATAATGTTCCTTATTTTCCAAAAATCTCTAAAGATTCTCACCTTTGCCTCCACAAGATCATAAAACATTCCACCTGTTGCATCTCTCAGCACAATCAGATCCAAAAGTCTCTCTTTTGCATGCCTATCAATTAGTATGTGATCCAACAACGATCGCTGACCATCTTCCCTACTCAAATACGTATACTTCTGCACTTCCCTCTTTTGCGTAGGTATTCCCAATCACCACTCCCTTTTCAGCACACAACTCCACAAGCTGTATACAATTTCTATTCGTAATACTGAATATCCCAAGCATTCAACATTGCACTAAATACGTTACCCCAGAAGCATCTTCGGTTCAATGACAGCATATGTTCTCTTCAATAGAATAGGCTAACTGAGGGGTAATGGTTACTGCCGTAATTAAAACATGTCATTTAGCACATATCTTGGACTGTATCACTCAGGAGGAGTAGTTTGCACATAAACAAAATAAACAGAAGTTCGTGTCCCCATTCAAAGTCTGGCACCGAGGGGGAGTGGGTGCTGTACATGAACCAGCTGTACTATAGCTTATGATCTATCTCACAGTCTAACACTGAGAGGGAGTGGGTGCTGTACATGAACCAGCTGTACTATATCTTATGATCTATCCCGTAGTCTGACACAGGTGAGAGTGGTGATGTTTTAAATGAACCAGCTGTACTATATCTTATGATCTATCCCACAGTCTGGCACCGAGGGGGAGTGGTTGCTGTACATGAACCAGTTGTACTGGGGTCCGGGAGTGAGGCGTATCAACACCTGGTACCACCACAGGTTCAGCCGCCAGTTAGATCTCTTCCCCGACAAACTATCTGACTTACAGGGCGCCGTGCTCAAGGTAGGTTGACAATGATCTCAAGCTTAATTCAATCAAAATAATTCGTAACGAGAGTAACCCAAAAGTGCTATGCTAAGAAAAAGTTAAGAATAACTTTATTATCTCAGATAAACTGGGAAAATAGGCAAAGTTTGACAGACATATTACAAAGGAATACATATGACTTCAAACATCAACAGACCGCTAGGTCCTTTCGAGGCTGTTTCTGACAGTTGAAGATATCAGAAACTCACAGTTTAGTGTGGCAAAAGTTACCGTTATGGAAAAGTCCCATATCAAATCAGTTCTCAAGCCGTCATATTGTACTGTCAATCTCTAGCGCCCACCTCTGCAGATCATCAAGTCTCGACACATCAGTCAATTAGATAACGCTTAAGCATCTGATACGGACGGTATGAGTACGTTGATAATGAGCTGTGCCATCTCATCCCCAGGTGTCAACGTTCCACTTCGCACCGTGTAACTTCTTCCACCGGGCAGAGAACGGAACGGTGATGCTCCGCTACGGCATGGAAACTGAGGTCGTCAAGACAGTCGCTCGAGTCCTCAACTTCACTCTTGAGTTTACGGAGCCACCTAACGGTAACGTTCTCTGTGCTACTTTTTATTATTGTAGCTGTTAACAGTGTGTTACGAAACAAGCCTGGCTCAGAGGTTATGTAGAAACGACACACACACATACACACACACACACACACACACACACACATTTCATACTTTTTCATCGTATTCAATCTCCCTTTCCTGTGTTACGGAGGTAGCACTTGTGATAGTGACGAAAGGCCGCAATCGCTCATATCTATTCTCGAACACCGAAACCACAAACAAGCCATACAAACCTATCTATGGTTTCTTCTGGTCGCTTCATACGCTCTCGTTCAGTCCGTTGACAGCACGTCGACACCTGTATATCAAATCTTTCCAATTAACTCAGACCCTTGCACACTTTTCATCCTCCTGCATGTTTAGGCACTGATCACTCACAATTTTTTTCGCTCCATCCTTCCATCTCCAATTTGGTCTCCACGTTTCTCCTTGTTTCCTACACTTTTGATATATATCATCTTTGTCAACCCCTCTTCACTCATTCTCTTGATATGTCTAAACCATCTTAGCACACCCTTTTCAACTTTCTAGACCACAATCTTTCCATTACCACATATCTCTCTTATTCTTAATCATTTACTCGATCAAACCAAATCACATCATGTATTGCCTTCAACATTTCATTTCCAACGCATCCACCCTCATCTGCCCATCTCCATCTATAGCCAAAACCTAGCATCCACTACAACATTGCTCGGGCTACTATACCTTCAAACATACCCGTTTTTGCCCTCCCAGATGATGACCACTCATTGCCTAAAACCCACCCTGTGACTAACTTCCGCCTCCATGTCTCCATTTGCTAAAATCAGTTCCTCCACATTTTCCCATTCATACGCAATCCCAACTGAACTGTCCATCAACCTTGCTAAACTTGATAATCTTGATACTATTCATATCTATTCTCAACTTCCTCTTTCTCACAGTCAACCAAAATCAGTTAACAACTGCAGTTTCTCACTAGACCCTGCCACAAGTGCAAACAACAACTGACTCACCTTCCAGGCGCTACCATCCCCTAAAGACTGCATACACGCCCCTTTCTCTAAGACCCTTGCAGTTACCTCCCTCACCACCCCATCCATAAACAAATGAAACAGCCATAGTGACATCAAACATCCCTGCCGCAGACCAACCTTCACTTGGAACCATGCACTCTTCTCCTATCCTACTCGCACACACGCCTTACACAAGTGATGAAAAACAAATCTCTGCTTCTAGCAGATTTCCTCCCACACTATATAATCGTAAGACCTTCCACAAGGTATCTCTATCAACTTTATCATATCCTTTCTCCTAATTCGTACATAACACATACAGATCCTTCTGTTTCTCTAAGTATTTACACCACACATTCTTTACAGCAAACACCTGATCCACATATCCTCTACCACTTTTGAAACAACATCCTCCCCAAACCAAAGGGATCATTGGTAAAAGAGGCAATGGGAAAGTGGCAAGAGATAGTGATGAAGTGAGGAGGATATGAAACGATTATTTTGAAGGACGGCTGAATGTGCTTGATGATATGATGGCAGATGCAAGGGGTTGGTGTGCGAAATGAGTCATGAAGAGTGGTTTGGTGAAGAGATAACAGATGGCGGGAGTGGATGGTTTTGCAGTTGAATTTCTTAAGAAGAGCGGTCACTGCGTTATTGATAGCTTGCTTAAGATTTTCCATGTATGTACGGATCATGCTGAGGTACCTGAGGGCTGGTGAGATGCATGTATAGTACCACTGTACAAAGACAAGGGGAAAAGTTGCGTTCAAACCATATAGTTGTAAATTTGTTGAGTATACCTGGTAAGTTTTATGAGTGAGTAGTGACTGAGAGGGCAAAGGCGTGTACAAAATATCAGACCAGAGAGAATCACACACACACACACACACACACACACACACACACACACACACACATACACACAAACAATCATACATCGGATGATTCGGGCATGGGTAGCTACTTATATACGATCCTGGTGGATCGGGTGGAGATAGGTGGGCGGCGCTGATCGACTCAGCTGATCACTTATTTGCTGCTTGGTTGGTAAGGCTTATGTGACGTTCTAAGGATGGAAGAAATTGAATATCTTTGACTTGTGTGTTTATTGTCGGTTGTTTTGTGATGGTGCAGATTGGCTTTAGGAACAAGAGACGACGAGGGGCTTGTTCTCTGTCGAGAATAAAAAGATGTTTTGGAAGTAGGTGAATACGTGCGAAAGACAAAAGAACAAATAGGAACATCGGTGAAGGGAGCAAGTAGGGAAGTGATAACAGGTAGTGATGAAGTGAGAAGATAAGGTGAGTATTTTGAGGGTTTGTTGAATGTGTTTGATGATAGAGTGGCAGATGTAGGGTTTTTTAGTTGGAGTGGTGTGCAAAATAAGAGGGGCAGGGAGAATGGTTTTGTTGAGAGAAGAGGCGGTGAAAGCTTTATTGAAGATAAGATCCGGCAAAGCGGCGGGTTTAGACGGTACTGCAATTGAATTTACTAAGAAAGGTGGTATTGTGTTTTTGATTGGTTGGTAAGGATATTCAATATTTGTATGGATTATGGTGAAGTGCCTGAGGATTGGTGGAATGCGTGTATAGTGCCATTGTACAAAGGCAAAGGGGATAAAGGTGGGAGATCAAACTACAAAGGCATAAGTTTGTTGAGTATTCTTGGGAAATTTTACAGAAGTGTATTGACTGAGTGTGAAGACATGTACAGAGCATCAGAATGTGGAGGAGCAATGTGATTTGGAAATGGCAGAGAGTGTGTGGAATAGATGTTTACTTTGAAGAATGTGTGAGAAATATTTAGAAAGACAAATGGATGTGACATCTATGGACTTGGAGAAGGCATATGATAGGATTGATAGAGATGCTCTGTGGAAGGTCTTAAGAGTATATGGTATGGAAGGGAAAGCTGCTAGAAGCAGTGAAAAGTTTTTATCAAGGATTTAAGGCATGTGTACCAATAGGAAGAGAGGAGAATGATTAGTTCCCAGTGAAGGTCAGTCTGAGGCAGGGTTGTGTGATCTCCATGGCTGTTTAATTTGTTTATGGATGGGATTGTTAGGGAGGTAAATGCAAGAGTTTTGGAGAGAGGGGCGAGTAAGCAGTTGGTTTGGGATGAGAGGGCCTGGGAAGTGGGTCAGTTTTTGTTCTCCGAAGGTACTTCGCTGGTGGCTGATTCAAGTGAGAAGCTGCAGAAGTTGCTGACTGAGTTTGGAAAAGTGTGTGAGAGGAGAAAACTAAGAGTAAATGTGAATAGAACAAGATTGTTAGTTTCAGCAGGGTTGAGGGACAACTTAATTGGGATGAAAGTTTGAATGGAGAGAAAGTGGAGGAAGTGAAGTGTTTTAGATAACTGGTGGTGGACTTGGCAACGGATGAAACCATGGAACTGTCCTGACCTTTGGCGATGTGCTTGTATGGTATCTTGCCTTATATATGTTATTTTTGGTTAGTAGTCTAAACTACCGAGCTTTAGCATTAGCTTGGAAAACAAGGACGAGACTTATAATACACTCAGTAACCATGTAAAGCATACCTCACAGACTTTGACACACTATATATCCTGTGTATCTATCTAGTACCTCAGTGATTGTGTTGATGGATTTCTTACCATTGCAGGAGAGAACTGGGGTGAAATGTACGAAAATGGATCATGGTATGGATTGATGGGACAGCTACAGAGACGAGAAGTCGACATCGGACTTGCCAACTGGTTCATATCCACTCATTGGCTGCAGGCCATAGACCTAACCTCTCCTTACAGAACAGAGGTAACACAAATTTGAAGATGAAAGTGGCTCTTATTCTGAACTGTAAAGAAATTATATGATTTTCATCATTCATCTGAGCAGTATCCTGTGGTGAGATGAAAAATCCATAATCATAATCCAGAACCTATCTAGCGCGCTCCCTATTCCAGAGGTTATAGGCCTCATCGGTGTGGGGATTTTTGGGAAACCTTGGTGGGCAGGGGGCTACTGGAATAGGGCGCGTGCCACCCAGGCTGGGCCAACAGTTGGCCAAGCCACTGTCAGCAATGGCTTGGATCAATAAGTAATGCACATTTGAAAAACTCTACTGATTTAATAGAACAGTTAAGGGAAGTCATTCTCAACGGGAAGAAGCTAGTAAACTTTGACGTTACAGCAATATTCAAAAGTATTCCAACAGAAGACCAACACGAGTGGTAAGAACAACAGAAAATATGAGGGACGGTAATATGCCAATAACGAAGAACTACATGGAATTTATTTCTTGTATGTAAGGCTTGGAGGTTTAACATTGGAAGGGGAGGAAATACAGGCAATACACAAGCCTCGTCATGGGCTCACCGCTTAGCGCGGTGTTGGACTGTCTCCATATGATAACCCTGGAAAAGGACAGATTCTGTAGAATAACGGAATGGATACATCTTGGTACAGATACGTCGACGACGTATTAGTAATGGTTCCGAGTATTACGAACATGAGATTAACCTAAGAATGCTAGATGATATGGAGGAACACTTGCAATTTACGGTGGTAAAGGAAGAAAATGGAAAAATGTCCTTTCTGGACTCAATTTTTTGGAGATCAAGTCAGAGCATTAAGTTCTCAGTTTGTAGAAATCCCATCGGCGAAGATGACTTTGTCCATTACTTCTCTGCACAAAATGAGAGAACCAACACATGTGTGATAATCGGACTCTTCTTTAGAAGCTAACGGACTATGCAGCCAAGAACATCTGGATGATGCATTTAAATGCAATCATAGAGGCGTTTAAGAAGCTACGTTGCCATAGAGCTGCTAGGGATTTATTGTGCTATATGGTCAGATGATGTACTGGCTGACGAGTTGGAGGTTGCTGAAAATGATACAAGGTAAAGATTATTTCTAATGTGTGGGTTTTAATCTGCGGTACATTTTTGTTTAATGGGATAGATAACCAATAGAAAAAGTGTGTATTCTCCTTTGTTATTTGATGGTCTTTTCTTTTCACCAATTCATTCTGATAGAAAAAATAAGAAGACGCTTATCACCCAGGGAGACTCAATGCTGAGAATAACTGAGCATTATGAGAACGAAGGACTGAGGGAAACTCAAAGGGAAAAGACGACAAATCAAGTGGCATCATAGAGTGCAAAGAATAATATAGATAGGTTGGGGGTGTATTAAGGAGACTTACTGGCAACATCTGGTGGGTATTGTACACTAGATTCATGTAGAGTGCTTGTCCCTCATGAAATTAGGGAAGCGGTGATGGCTTGCGTAAAAGATGCTTGTGGCATGAGAAACGTGGGAGGTGGGCAGATTGGGAAGGATGAAGAAGCAAGATTATCAGTGAAAGAGAAGAGAAAGGCATGTAGACGATTACTGCAGGAAAATAGTGCAAATGACTGGGAGATGTATTAAAGAAAGAGGCAGGAAATAAAGACAGGTGAAAAAGACGGTAAATGAGAGTTGGGGTAAGAGAGTATCATTAAATTTTATGGAAAATCATAAGATGTTTTGGCAGCGGGTAAATATAGTGCGTAAGACAAGAGAAGAAATGGGAACAACGGCGAAGGGCGCCAATGGGGAGGTAATAACAAGCAGTGGTGATGTGAAAGGGAGATGGAGTGAGTATTTTGAAGGTTTCTTGAATGTGTTAGATGAGAGAATGGCAGATATAGGGTGTTTTGGGCGAAGCTGTGTGCGAAGTGAGAGGGGTAGAAAGAGAAGTGGTAATAGAAACTTTGCGGAAGATGAAAGCCGGCAAGGCGGCGGATTTGGATGGTATGGCAATGAAATTTATAAAAAATGGGGTGACTGTGATATATATATATATATATATATATATTTTTTTTTTTTTTTTTTTTCATACTATTCGCTATTTCCCGGGATAGCGAGGTAGCGTTAAGAACAGAGGACTGGGCCTTTGAGGGAATATCCTCACCTGGACCTCTTCTCTGTTCCTTCTTTTGGAAAAAAAAAAAAAAAAAAAAAAAACGATAAGGGAGGATTTCCAGCCCCCCGCTCCCTTCCCTTTTAGTCGCCTTCTACGACACGAAGGGAATACGTGGGAAGTATTCTTTCTCCCCTATATATATATATATATTTTTTTTTTTTTTTTTTCATACTATTCGCCATTTCCCGCGATAGCGAGGTAGCGTTAAGAACAGAGGACTGGGCCTTTGAGGGAATACCCTCACCTGGCCCCCTTCTCTGTTCCATCTTTTGGAAAATTAAAAAAAAAAAAAAAAAAAAAAAAAAAAAAAAAAAAACGAGAGGGGAGGATTTCCAGCCCCCCGCTCCCTTCCCTTTTAGTCGCCTTCTACGACACGCAGGGAATACGTGGGAAGTATTCTTTCTCCCCTATCCCCCTACATATATATATATATATATATATATATATATATATATATATATATATATGCACATATATATGAACATATACACATATATATATGTATGAACATGCAGGGGGGTGAAAGGAGGGCAAAGAATAGAGTGAATTGGAGCGATGTGGTATACCGGGGTTGACGTGCTGTCAGTGGATTGAATCAAGGCATGTGTATGGGGGTGGGTTGGGCCATTTCTTTCGTCTGTTTCCTTGCGCTACCTCGCAAACGCGGGAGACAGCGACAAAGCAAAAAAAAAAAAAATAAAAATATATATATATATATTATTTTTATTTTTTTATTATACTTTGTCGCTGTCTCCCGCGTTTGCGAGGTAGCGCAAGGAAACAGACGAAAGAAATGGCCCAACCTACCCCCCCCATACACATGTATATACATACGTCCACACACGCAAATATACATACCTACACAGCTTTCCATGGTTTACCCCAGACGCTTCACATGCCTTGATTCAATCCACTGACAGCACGTCAACCCCGGTATACCACATCGCTCCAATTCACTCTATTCCTTGCCCTCCTTTCACCCTCCTGCATGTTCAGGCCCCGATCACACAAAATCTTTTTCACTCCATCTTTCCACCTCCAATTTGGTCTCCCTCTTCTCCTCGTTCCCTCCACCTCCGAGACATATATCCTCTTGGTCAATCTTTCCTCACTCATTCTCTCCATGTGCCCAAACCACTTCAAAACACCCTCTTCTGCTCTCTCAACCACGCTCTTTTTATTTCCACACATCTCTCTTACCCTTACGTTACTCACTCGATCAAACCACCTCACACCACACATTGTCCTCAAACATCTCATTTCCAGCACATCCATCCTCTTGCGCACAACTCTATCCATAGCCCACGCCTCGCAACCATACAACATTGTTGGAACCACTATTCCTTCAAACATACCCATTTTTGCTTTCCGAGATAATGTTCTCGACTTCCACACATTCTTCAAGGCCCCCAGAATTTTCGCCCCCTCCCCCACCCTATGATCCACTTCCGCTTCCATGGTTCCATCCGCTGCCAGATCCACTCCCAGATATCTAAAACACTTTACTTCCTCCAGTTTTTCTCCATTCAAACTCACCTCCCATTTGACTTGACCCTCAACCCTACTGTACCTAATAACCTTGCTCTTATTCACATTTACTCTTAACTTTCTTCTTCCACACACTTTACCAAACTCAGTCACCAGCTTCTGCAGTTTCTCACATGAATCAGCCACCAGCGCTGTATCATCAGCGAACAACAACTGACTCACTTCCCAAGCTCTCTCATCCCCTACAGACTTCATACTTGCCCCTCTTTCCAAAACTCTTGCATTTACCTCCCTAACAACCCCATCCATAAACAAATTAAACAACCATGGAGACATCACACACCCCTGCCGCAAACCTACATTCACTGAGAACCAATCACTTTCCTCTCTTCCTACACGTACACATGCCTTACATCCTCGATAAAAACTTTTCACTGCTTCCAACAACTTTCCTCCCACACCATATATTCTTAATACCTTCCACAGAGCATCTCTATCAACTCTATCATATGCCTTCTCCAGATCCATAAATGCTACATACAAATCCATTTGCTTTTCTAAGTATTTCTCACATACATTCTTCAAAGCAAACACCTGATCCACACATCCTCTACCACTTCTGAAACCACACTGCTCTTCCCCAATCTGATGCTCTGTACATGCCTTCACCCTCTCAATCAATACCCTCCCATATAATTTACCAGGAATACTCAACAAACTTATACCTCTGTAATTTGGGCACTCACTCTTATCCCCTTTGCCTTTGTACAATGGCACTATGCACGCATTCCGCCAATCCTCAGGCACCTCACCATGTGTCATACATACATTAAATAACCTTACCAACCAGTCAACAATGCAGTCACCCCCTTTTTTAATAAATTCCACTGCAATACCATCCAAACCTGCTGCCTTGCCGGCTTTCATCTTCCGCAAAGCTTTCACTACCTCTTCTCTGTTTACCAAATCATTTTCCCTAACCCTCTCACTTTGCACACCACCTCGACCAAAACACCCTATCTCTGCCACTCTATCATCAAACACATTCAACAAACCTTCAAAATACTCACTCCATCTCCTTCTCACATCACCACTACTTGTTATCACCTCCCCATTTGCGCCCTTCACTGAAGTTCCCATTTGCTCCCTTGTCTTACGCACTTATTTACCTCCTTCCAGAACATCTTTTTATTCTCCCTAAAATTTAATGATACTCTCTCACCCCAACTCTCATTTGCCCTTTTTTTCACCTCTTGCACCTTTCTCTTGACCTCCTGTCTCTTTCTTTTATACATCTCCCACTCAATTGCATTTTTTCCCTGCAAAAATCGTCCAAATGCCTCTCTCTTCTCTTTCACTAATACTCTTACTTCTTCATCCCACCACTCACTACCCTTTCTAATCAACCCACCTCCCACTCTTCTCATGCCACAAGCATCTTTTGCGCAATCCATCACTGGTTCCCTAAATACATCCCATTCCTCCCCCACTCCCCTTACTTCCATTGTTCTCACCTTTTTCCATTCTGTACTCAGTCTCTCCTGGTACTTCCTCACACAGGTCTCCTTCTCAAGCTCACTTACTCTCACCACCCTCTTCACCCCAACATTCACTCTTCTTTTCTGAAAACCCATACCTTAGCCTCCACAAGATAATGATCAGACATCCCTCCAGTTGCACCTCTCAGCACATTAACATCCAAAAGTCTCTCTTTCGCACGCCTGTCAATTAACACGTAATCCAATAACGCTCTCTGGCCATCTCTCCTACTTACATAAGTATACTTATGTATATCTCGCTTTTTAAACCAGGTATTCCCAATCATCAGTCCTTTTTCAGCACATAAATCTACAAGCTCTTCACCATTTCCATTTACAACACTGAACACCCCATGTATACCAATTATTCCCTCAACTGCCATATTACTCACCTTTGCATTCAAATCACCCATCACTATAACCCGGTCTCGTGCATCAAAACCACTAACACACTCATTCAGCTGCTCCCAAAACACTTGCCTCTCTTGATCTTTCTTCTCATGCCCAGGTGCATATGCACCAATAATCACCCACCTCTCTCCAACAACTTTCAGTTTTATCCATATTAATCGAGAATTTACTTTCTTACACTCTATCACATACTCCCACAACTCCTGTTTCAGGAGTATTGCTACTCCTTCCCTTGCTCTTGTCCTCTCACAAACCCCTGACTTTACTCCCCAGACATTCCCAAACCACTCTTCCCCTTTACCCTTGAGCTTCGTTTCACTCAGAGCCAAAACATCCAGGTTCCTTTCCTCAAACATACTACCTATCTCTCCTTTTTTCACATCTTGGTTACATCCACACACATTTAGGCACCCCACTCTGAGCCTTCAAGGAGGATGAGCACTCCCCGCGTGACTCCTTCTTCTGTTTCCCATTTTAGAAAATTAATACAAGGAGGGGAGGATTTCTGGCCCCCCGCTCCCGTCCCCTCTAGTCGCTTTCTACGACACGCGAGGAATACGTGGGAAGTATTCTTTCACCCCTATCCCCAGGGATAATATACATATATATATACATATACAAGTCACAAGTCCCTGGGGATAGGGGAGAAAGAATACTTCCCACGTATTCCCTGCATGTCGTAGAAGGCGACTAAAAGGGGAGGGAGTGGGGGGCTGGAAATCCTCCCCTCTCAATTTTTCTTAATTTTCCAAAAGAAGGAACAGAGAAGGGGGCCAGGTCAGGATATTCCCTCAATGGCCCAGTCCTCTGTTCTTAACGCTACCTCGCTAACGCGGGAAATGGCGAATAGTTTGAAAAAAAAAAAAAAATATACATATACACACACACACACACATACACACACACACGCACATATACACACACACACACATACATATGAGAAATGTAAGAAACAATTTAGAAAACTGAAACTTCTAGCTTGAAATGAATGAAAAAAAAGAATGTCACATAATGGTTCAACCTCTGGCTATGGAAAAAAGGAAATGTATAGTTTATTTACACAAACGTCAATAGCAGTTCTCATCAATTTAACCACTGTATCAATAAGCTTCAATGTCTAAGCTACATTTTTCTCCAATTTCACTATTTTCCTTCACATTTTCAATTGTGTCTGAAGGTTCTACTTCAAGAGTGATTGTTTTTCCAGTAAGGGTCTTCACATCTTGGTTACATCCACACACATTTAGGCACCCCACTCTGAGCCTTCGAGGAGGATGCTTTACTTGTGGTGCTGACTTCCCTCTTTAAATAGGAACAAATGTCTCATGTCTTATTTTTCTTTTAGGTTTGGATTGGATTCCCTATTTTGTTCCTACCCATACAGTTTTGGTCAATCATTGACAGGGTTGCTTCCTTGTTTTTGTTATAAGTAATATTGCACTCGCTATTTTTCCCACTCATACAGTGGAAAATATATATATATATATATATATATATATATATATATATATATATATATATATATATATATATATATATATATATATATATATATATATATATATATCTTTTTCTTTCTTTTAAACTATTCGCCATTTCCCGCGTTAGCGAGGTAGCGTTAAGAACAGAGGACTGGGCCTTAGTGGAATATCCACACCTGGCCCCCCTCTGTTCCTTCTTTAAAAAAAAAAAAAAAAAAAAAAAAAAAAAAAATATAATTTACTGTAACAGTCTCTTTATATTTTTTGTATGGTGATGAAAGATTAGTGTATGGATTGTAAATAGATGAAATATGAAGAAGATTTTATTATGAATTGAAAATTTAGTGAAAGCAGCATTTATATCTTTGTCATGTAATAAGTTATCAGGGTAAGTTCCTAAAACTTTTCATCAAGACCTCAAAAGATTTTTAATGTTAATATGACCTTTTATTACTTTTTCTGTATGAAAAGACTACAAAGTTTCCATATCTGACACCACTATTCCTCAGAAACATTATCAGATTGCGAACATTGTGCTGTAAAAAGCTACATCAAAGCATAACTGTAGCCATATAAAAGCAAAGTACACCTTAAGAATTATCTTTCTATTTTTTTTTTCTCGCTGACGCGGGAGACATTGACAAAGCAAAATAAATAGATAAATAAATAAATAAATATATCCTTGGGGATAAGGGAGAAAGAATACTTCCCACGTATTCCCTGCGTGTCGTAGAAGGCGACTAAAAGGAAAGGGAGCGGGTGGCTGGAAATCCTCCCCTCTCGTTTTTTTTTTTTTTCAATTTTCCAAAAGAAGGAACAGAGAAGGGGGCCAGGTGAGGATACTCCCTCAAAAGTTAGCTGTCTTTAACGCTACCTCGCTAATGCGGGAAATGGCGAATAGTGTGAAAAAAAAAATATATATACATATATATATATATATTTTTCTTTTAAACTATTCGCCATTTCCCGCGTTAGCGAGGTAGCGTTAAGAACAGAGGACTGGGCCTTTTTTGGAATATCCTCACCTGGCCCCCTCTGCTCCTTCTTTTGGAAAAAAAAGAAAAAAAAAAACCCGAGAGGGGAGGATTTCCAGCCCCCCGCTCCCTCCCCTTTTAGTCGCCTTCTACGACACGCAGGGAATACGTGGGAAGTATTCTTAATCCCCTATTCCCAGGGATAGTATATATATATATATATATATATGTTTCTTACATTTTTCATATGTATATATATGTATGTGTGTGTGTGTGTGTGTGTGTGTGCGTGTGTGTGTGTGTGTGTGTGTGTGTGTGTGTGTGTGTATATATATATGTATATTATCCCTGGGGATAGGGGTGAAAGAATACTTCCCACGTATTCCTCGCGTGTCGTAGAAAGCGACTAGAGGGGACGGGAGCGGGGGGCCGGAAATCCTCCCCTCCTTGTATTAACTTTCTAAAATGGGAAACATAAGAAGGAGTCACGCGGGGAGTGCTCATCCTCCTCGAAGGCTCAGAGTGGGGTGCCTAAATGTGTGTGGATGTAACCAAGATGTGAAAAAAGGAGAGATAGGTAGTATGTTTGAGGAAAGGAACCTGGATGTTTTGGCTCTGAGTGAAACGAAGCTCAAGGGTAAAGGGGAAGAGTGGTTTGGGAATGTCTGGGGAGTGAAGTCAGGGGTTAATGAGAGGACAAGAGCAAGGGAAGGAGTAGCAATACTCCTGAAACAGGAGTTGTGGGAGTATGTGATAGAATGTAAGAAAGTAAATTCTCGATAAATATGGGTAAAATTGAAAGTTGATGGAGAGAGGTGGGTGATTATTGGTGCATATGCACCTGGGCATGAGAAGAAAGATCATGAGAGGCAAGTGTTTTGGGAGCAGCTAAATGAGTGTGTTAGCGGTTTTGATGCACGAGACCGGGTTATAGTGATGGGTGATTTGAATGCAAAGGTGAGTAATGTGGCAGTTGAGGGAATAATTGGTATGCATGGGGTGTTCAGTGTTGTAAATGGAAATGGTGAAGAGCTTGTAGATTTATGTGCTGAAAAAGGACTGATGATTGGGAATACCTGGTTTAAAAAGCGAGATATACATAAGTATACTTATGTAAGTAGGAGAGATGGCCAGAGAGCGTTATTGGATTACGTGTTAATTGACAGGCGTGCGAAAGAGAGACTTTTGGATGTCAATGTGCTGAGAGGTGCAACTGGAGGGATGTCTGATCATTATCTTGTGGAGGCTAAGGTGAAGATTAGTATGGGTTTACAGAAAAGAAGAGTGAATGTTGGGGTGAAGAAGGTGGTGAGAGTAAGTGAGCTTGGGAAGGAGACCTGTGTGAAGAAGTATCAGGAGAGACTGTGTACAGAATGGAAAAAGGTGAGAACAATGGAAGTAAGGGGAGTGGGGGAGGAATGGGATGTATTTAGGGAATCAGTGATGGATTGCGCAAAAGATGCTTGTGGCATGAGAAGAGTGGGAGGTGGGCTGATTAGAAAGGGTAGTGAGTGGTGGGATGAAGAAGTAAGATTATTAGTGAAAGAGAAGAGAGAGGCATTTGGACGATTTTTGCAGGGAAAAATGCAATTGAGTGGGAGAAGTATAAAAGAAAGAGACAGGAGGTCAAGAGAAAGGTGCAAGAGGTGAAAAAAAGGGCAAATGAGAGTTGGGGTGAGAGACTATCAGTAAATTTTAGGGAGAATAAAAAGATGTTCTGGAAGGAGGTAAATAGGGTGCGTAAGACAAGGGAGCAAATGGGAACTTCAGTGAAGGGCGTAAATGGGGAGGTGATAACAAGTAGTGGTGATGTGAGAAGGAGATGGAATGAGTATTTTGAAGGTTTGTTGAATGTGTCTGATGACAGAGTGGCAGATATAGGGTGTTTGGGTCGAGGTGGTGTGCAAAGTGAGAGGGTTAGGGAAAATGATTTGGTAAACAGAGAAGAGGTAGTAAAAGCTTTGCGGAAGATGAAAGCCGGCAAGGCAGCAGGTTTGGATGGTATTGCAGTGGAATTTATTAAAAAAGGGGGTGACTGTATTGTTGACTGGTTGGTAAGGTTATTTAATGTATGTATGACTCATGGTGAGGTGCCTGAGGATTGGCGGAATGCGTGCATAGTGCCATTGTACAAAGGCAAAGGGGATAAGAGTGAGTGCCCAAATTACAGAGGTATAAGTTTGTTGAGTATTCCTGGTAAATTATATGGGAGGGTATTGATTGAGAGGGTGAAGGCATGTACAGAGCATCAGATTGGGGAAGAGCAGTGTAGTTTCAGAAGTGGTAGAGGATGTGTGGATCAGGTGTTTGCTTTGAAGAATGTATGTGAGAAATACTTAGAAAAGCAAATGGATTTGTATGTAGCATTTATGGATCTGGAGAAGGCATATGATAGAGTTGATAGAGATGCTCTGTGGAAGGTATTAAGAATATATGGTGTGGGAGGCAAGTTGTTAGAAGCAGTGAAAAGTTTTTATCGAGGATGTAAGGCATGTGTACGTGTAGGAAGAGAGGAAAGTGATTGGTTCTCAGTGAATGTAGGTTTGCGGCAGGGGTGTGTGATGTCTCCATGGTTGTTTAATTTGTTTATGGATGGGGTTGTTAGGGAGGTAAATGCAAGAGTCTTGGAAAGAGGGGCAAGTATGAAGTCTGTTGGGGATGAGAGAGCTTGGGAAGTGAGTCAGTTGTTGTTCGCTGATGATACAGCGCTGGTGGCGGATTCATGTGAGAAACTGCAGAAGCTGGTGACGGAGTTTGGTAAAGTGTGTGGAAGAAGAAAGTTAAGAGTAAATGTGAATAAGAGCAAGGTTGTTAGGTACAGTAGGGTTGAGGGTCAAGTCAATTGGGAGGTGAGTTTGAATGGAGAAAAACTGGAGGAAGTGAAGTGTTTTAGATATCTGGGAGTGGATCTGTCAGCGGATGGAACCATGGAAGCGGAAGTGGATCATAGGGTCGGGGAGGGGGCGAAAATTTTGGGAGCCTTGAAAAATGTGTGGAAGTCGAGAACATTATCCCGGAAAGCAAAAATGGGTATGTTTGAAGGAATAGTGGTTCCAACAATGTTGTATGGTTGCGAGGCGTGGGCTGTGGATAGAGTTGTGCGCAGGAGGATGGATGTGCTGGAAATGAGATGTTTGAGGACAATGTGTGGTGTGAGGTGGTTTGATCGAGTAAGTAACGTAAAGGTAAGAGAGATGTGTGGAAATAAAAAGAGCGTGGTTGAGAGAGCAGAAGAGGGTGTTTTGAAATGGTTTGGGCACATGGAGAGAATGAGTGAGGAAAGATTGACCAAGAGGATATATGTGTCGGAGGTGGAGGGAACGAGGAGAAGAGGGAGACCAAATTGGAGGTGGAAAGATGGAGTGAAAAGGATTTTGCGTGATCGGGATCTGAACATGCAGGAGGGTGAAAGGAGGGCAAGGAATAGAGTGAATTGGAGCGATATGGTATACCGGGGTTGACATGCTGTCAGTGGATTGAATCAAGGCATGTGAAGCGTCCGGGGTAAACCATGAAAAGCTGTGTAGGTATGTATATTTGCGTGTGTGGACGTGTGTATGTACATGTGTATGGGGGGGTTGGGCCATTTCTTTCGTCTGTTTCCTTGCGCTACCTCGCAAACGCGGGAGACAGCGACAAAGTATAAAAAAAAAAAAAAATATATATATATATATATATATATATATATATATATATATATATATATATATATATATATATATATATATATATATACATATATATATATATATATATATGTATATATGTATATATATATACATATATATATATATATATATATATATATATATATATATATATATATATATATATATATATATATATATATATATATATATATATATATATATATATATATATATATATATATATATATATATATATATATATATATATATATATATATATATATATATATATATATATATATATACACGTGTTAATTGACAGGCGTGCGAAAGAGAGACTTTTGGATGTTAATGTGCTGAGAGGTGCAACTGGAGGGATGTCTGATCATTATCTTGTGGAGGCTAAGGTGAAGATTAGTATGGGTTTTCAGAAAAGAGGAGTGAATGTTGGGGTGAAGAAGGTGGTGAGAGTAAGTGAGCTTGGGAAGGAGACCTGTGTGGGGAAGTACCAGGAGCGACTGTGTACAGAATGGAAAAAGGTGAGAACAATGGAAGTAAGGGGAGTGGGGGAGGAATGGGATGTATTTAGGGAATCAGTGATGGATTGCGCAAAAGATGCTTGTGGCATGAGAAGAGTGGGAGGTGGGCTGTTTAGAAAGGGTAGTGAGTGGTGGGATGAAGAAGTAAGAGTATTAGTGAAAGAGAAGAGAGAGGCATTTGGACGATTTTTGCAGGGAAAAAATGCAATTGAGTGGGAGAAGTATAAAAGAAAGAGACAGGAGGTCAAGAGAAAGGTGCAAGAGGTGAAAAAAAGGGCAAATGAGAGTTGGGGTGAGAGACTATCAGTAAATTTTAGGGAGAATAAAAAGATGTTCTGGAAGGAGGTAAATAGGGTGCGTAAGACAAGGGAGCAAATGGGACCTTCAGTGAAGGGCGTAAATGGGGAGGTGATAACAAGTAGCGGTGATGTGAGAAGGAGATGGAATGAGTATTTTGAAGGTTTGTTGAATGTGTCTGATGACAGAGTGGCAGATATAGGGTGTTTTGGTCGAGGTGGTGTGCAAAGTGAGAGGGTTAGGGAAAATGATTTGGTAAACAGAGAAGAGGTAGTAAAAGCTTTGCGGAAGATGAAAGCCGGCAAGGCAGCAGGTTTGGATGGTATTGCAGTGGATTTTATTAAAAAAGGGGGTGACTGTATTGTTGACTGGTTGGTAAGGTTATTTAATGTATGTATGACTCATGGTGAGGTGCCTGAGGATTGGCGGAATGCGTGCATAGTGCCATTGTACAAAGGCAAAGGGGATAAGAGTGAGTGCTCAAATTACAGAGGTATAAGTTTGTTGAGTATTCCTGGTAAATTATATGGGAGGGTATTGATTGAGAGGGTGAAGGCATGTACAGAGCATCAGATTGGGGAAGAGCAGTGCGGTTTCAGAAGTGGTAGAGGATGTGTGGATTAGGTGTTTGCTTTGAAGAATGTATGTGAGAAATACTTAGAAAAGCAAATGGATTTGTATGTAGCATTTATGGATCTGGAGAAGGCATATGATAGAGTTGATAGAGAATATATGGTGTGGGAGGCAAGTTGTTAGAAGCAGTGAAAAGTTTTTATCGAGGATGTAAGGCATGTGTACGTGTAGGAAGAGAGGAAAGTGATTGGTTCTCAGTGAATGTAGGTTTGCGGCAGGGGTGTGTGATGTCTCCATGGTTGTTTGATTTGTTTATGGATGGGGTTGTTAGGGAGGTAAATGCAAGAGTCCTGGAAAGAGGGGCAAGTATGAAGTCTGTTGGGGATGAGAGAGCTTGGGAAGTGAGTCAGTTGTTGTTCGCTGATGATACAGCGCTGGTGGCTGATTCATGTGAGAAACTGCAGAAGCTGGTGACTGAGTTTGGTAAAGTGTGTGGAAGAAGAAAGTTAAGAGTAAATGTGAATAAGAGCAAGGTTATTAGGTACAGTAGGGGTGAGGGTCAAGTCAATTGGGAGGTGAGTTTGAATGGAGAAAAACTGGAGGAAGTGAAGTGTTTTAGATATCTGGGAGTGGATCTGTCAGCGGATGGAACCATGGAAGCGGAAGTGGATCATAGGGTGGGGGAGGGGGCGAAAATTTTGGGAGCCTTGAAAAATGTGTGGAAGTCGAGAACATTATCTCGGAAAGCAAAAATGGGTATGTTTGAAGGAATAGTGGTTCCAACAATGTTGTATGGTTGCGAGGCGTGGGCTATGGATAGAGATGTGCGCAGGAGGATGGATGTGCTGGAAATGAGATGTTTGAGGAAAATGTGTGGTGTGAGGTGGTTTGATCGAGTAAGTAACGTAAGGGTAAGAGAGATGTGTGGAAATAAAAAGAGCGTGGTTGAGAGAGCAGAAGAGGGTGTTTTGAAATGGTTTTGGCACATGGAGAGAATGAGTGAGGAAAGATTGACCAAGAGGATATATGTGTCGGAGGTGGAGGGAACGAGGAGAAGAGGGAGACCAAATTGGAGGTGGAAAGATGGAGTGAAAAAGATTTTGTGTGATCGGGGCCTGAACATGCAGGAGGGTGAAAGGAGGGCAAGGAATAGAGTGAATTGGAGCGATGTGGTATACCGGGGTTGACGTGCTGTCAGTGGATTGAATCAAGGCATGTGAAGCGTTTGGGGTAAACCATGGAAAGCTGTGTAGGTATGTATATTTGCGTGTGTGGACGTGTGTATGTACATGTGTATGGGGGGGGGGGTTGTGCCATTTCTTTCGTCTGTTTCCTTGCGCTACCTCGCAAACGCGGGAGACAGCGACAAAGTATGAAAAAAAAAAAAAAATATATATATATATATTTATATATATATATATATATATATATATATATATATATATATATATATATATATATATATATATATATATATATATATATATATATATATATATATATATATATATATATATATATATACACTTTTTTTTTTTTTTTTTTCATACTATTTGGCATTTCCCGCGTTAGCGAGGTAGCGTTAAGAACAGAGAACTGGGCCTTAGAGGGAATATCCCCACCTGACCCCCTTCTCTGTTCCTTCTTTTGGAAAATTAAAAAAAAACAAGAAAGGGGAGGATATCCAGCCACCCTCTCCCTCCCCTTTTAGTCGCCTTCTACGACACGCAGGGAATACGTGGGAAGTATTCTTTCTCCCCTATCCCCAGGGATATATATATATATATATATATATATATATATATATATATATATATATATATATATATATATATATATATATATATATATATATATATATATATATATATATATATATATATATATATATATATATATACTACTTTTTAACCTAGAAAAAAATCTGGTTCTTTACCCACCTGCTCTGGACAGAGTTACCAGTACAAGTCTCTGCACACAGGTGATGATCTTCATGACCCTTACTGAACCACCGTTGCCCCACTGGCAGGCCCTGGCCTTCCCCTTCCACCAGTGGACCTGGCTGGCTGTCCTCGTGGGCATCATTGTCTCAGGACCACTTCTCTTTCTCCTGGCCCGGGCTAGCGACAAATGGTGAGTTGATATTTTCACTGTGAATCATCATGCATTGTGACAGCATATTTGTCCTATGTGTAGTGTACGTAATCGAAGTGAACCTCGTTTACGTGTATGTTTGTGTGTATATATGTGTGTGTGTGTGTGTGTGTGTGTGTGTGTGTGTGTGTGTGTGTGTGTGTGTGTGTGTGTGTGTGTGTGTGTGTGATTGTGACTGTGTAATTGCTCATATATTGTGTAACTACTTATATATAATCACCTTTTTGTACTGCGTTGAGAGAAAGTTCAACACTAGGAGGTAGCTTATATAACTGAGTCTCTCTGAGGCTTGCCATGTAGTGAAAGAAAGCGTCATATGACCTTTCTCTATCAATTCCTGCCATGGTTTTTTTCGCTGTAGGAGCTTCAGTACGTTATATCAACAGTTGCTGTAATATTGCGATCAGTAAAGGATACAGTGCTGTAAAAGCCAGAAACAGTTTTCCCTTAGATAGATCAGACATGATAGGAAATAATGAAAGCAATCATCTAAAGAACTTTTCTGATCCTCACGTGACAGAATTATCTTAGGATGTAATTCGTAGCAGTGAAAGTTAGAGATGTGACCCTATTTGCTTCAGCGAGTCTGTGGATTCCTAAACATTTAACGCACCCTCAGGACAAGATTTCTTAATCATTCTTCACACAGTTTAGGATGAAAATCAATTCAAGAAGAGACCTTTCTAAAACACAAACAAATTTTTTTGAAAAATATTTAGACCCTTCACTTTCGAAGACCCAGGTGGTTCCCAGATCACCAGCAGCACAGACGAAGCCTTGTTTCATTTGGCATGTTTTACATTTTCAAAAGATTTTTCTTATTATAAACAGTTAATCTTTATTCTTTTAGAACAATCGATATCTTTTTATACCTCTGAAGCAAACTTTCTTGGCACCACCTCTCTTCAACCTTCTCTCTCTGTCCACCGTAATTTTGCAGTCAGGTCAAATACATCCACTGTAGCGAAAATCGCCTGTCCTATGGGACAGTTCCAAAGGAAACCCCCATGGGCTTAGTAAACAAGAGACTATAATGATAATGAGGGTATACTAAAGATGAGGTGTAGCTAAGTTGCACTTATTATTGCATACTGCCTTAAGATTATCAAATTAGTGATGGAGATGATTTGCATTTTCTCACAAAAAAAGGATTATTTGCTTGACTACCTTTCCTTATGGGTTGTCCCCATCTGTATTCTATACCGTCATCCACTGGTCCACCTTTCCGCTGTGGTTTACCGCCTCTTGCATTCTATGCTCTTGTGTACTAGACTCTCTTATCTTTATGGTTTGCCCTAGTTGGATTCTATACCGTTATTTAGTTGACTCCCTTTCCCTTATGGTTTGCTGAACTTGGATTCTACATCGTCGTCTGCATGACTCCCTTTCCTCTCTGGTTTTCTCCCAGTTGATTCTATACCGTTATTTCTTTGATGTTCTTTATCACTATGTGCTTACAACAGTCTATAAGTTCCTATTCTGCCTACTATTTATCATTGTAGCTATATATACATGAGAACAATATTAGTCCATGATTAGCCTTAACACTGTTTATTCTGAGAAACTTCAGTAAGGTGTGCCACAGGGTTATGGTATGTACAAAACGCAATTTATATATAAAAGATTCGTAAAATTCATAGTGCAAGTTGTTGCTGGTTATGGTGTGGGATTTCTCTTTTCAACAACTGCTTACCAAGTGAACTCATCACCAACATATTTGTTTTCTATCATCTGAGACGGTACGGGTGTGAATGTCCTAATCCATCTCAGTAACGCTATAGATATATCCCAGCCTGAGCCAGGTACCCAGTCTATTGAACAATACCTCGAGAAGGAGGATCGCCCCGCTGACTGTGGACCAACTGCTACAACCAAGATTTGAACCTATGCGGTCGACTTGGGGCTGCCCACGAATGTGTCACGGTCAGCAGGGCTAATCGCTACATCACGGAGGTTCATACGAGCCTGCTTGGTTCACTAGCGTTTAGTGATAAACACACACACACACACACACACACACACACACACACACAATCACAGACACACACATACGCATAAAGACATCGATAATCAGATAAATGTTTATCGAGTAACAATTCACATCAGCATGGTTCACTTCCTGATAAATCAACTAAACTTATTTGTGTGGTTCACAAGAATTCGTCAAGAAAGGTATATTTCATGTAAAATTTTCATTCAGTGTTACTTTAGCTTCTAACAATGTCCTCTTCAACAGCGGTAGTGAGTGGAGCAACCACCCAACCAAAAGGGCTTGTGATAATGTCAGCAGAAAAGAGCATCAGCATTTTATAACATGCTCGTCTCCAACAGTGGTGGTGAGCTGACGAGCCTGCAGTCACTGAGTTACAGCTGGTACTACGCCTTCGGTGTGCACTTCTGTAGGACTCATACTTCCCTTCCCCGCAGTATCAGCACTCAGGTTTTCGTCATGTTCCTGTGGCTGTACACCATGATACTGACCATGGTTTACTCCGCTAACCTGAAATCCTTCTTGTTGGTAAAGAAGCAACCTTCTGTGATGCAGACCTTACAGGACCTACATGAATCTGGCCTGGAAGTGGCGTCGGGTGTGGAGCTATATAAATACGAATTTGCCATGTCAAGTAATCCCTACCTACAGGTTAGTGAGCTCGAATATCTACAACAGCATCCACAACCTAATACCTAAAGAGCTCATACTTCACAATTATCAAAAACTTTGGTATATAGCGATTATTATTATGTTGTATTCCTTCTGGATAGGTGGAGGCGAACATTGTCCACTCAGAATCTGAGAACTTCCGTTCACTACACTTTTGCGACAGTTCTGTGGTTTTGAGTAGTTAAAATCTCTCTCTCTCTCTCTCTCTCTCTCTCTCTCTCTCTCTCTCTCTCTCTCTCTCTCTCTCTCTCTCTCTCTCTCTCTCTCTCTCTCTCTCTCTCTCTCTCTCTCTCTCTCTCTCTCTCTCTCTCTCTCTCTCTGTCCGTCGCGGTCATCCGCCTCTTGCGAGCAGACTTGTTTCCCCTGAGATCCCAGTTGACCTTAATGTTAAGGAAGATGGCGCTTACTTCACGTTTTACCTATACCAGTTGTATTTAGGAGTTTACTAGGGAATCTCCTTCATCAGGGAATAAGCTTATATCATGCTCAGAAACTGTAGGTAGAAAATAAGCTGAGAATAGTACAGCATTATGAAATTTAGATGAAGAGATGAAGCTGCGGGAAAGTGATATAAGTTTGGTTACTGCAAAGGCAGTAGTTTTCCGCCAGACCGAAGTTTTAGTAACGAAATGGGTAGATAACTGGAGACAAGGATGGTACCTACATAAGCTAAAGTCGAGGATAGCTTTACCTCCAGTCTCCTAGGGAAACTTATCGGCTTTCACATGCAAATCTGTCCAAGGAAGGAACTGCCTAAGATGGATTTATTCTACTGATGAATGATCATAGTATCATTGTGGGTGGGGAATCCATAGTCAGAAATCAGAACCAGGTATTTTCTGAAAAGGTTAATGGGAGAAAAAATTGTGCTCCTCTGTTACAAGAATAGAGAACATTCTAGTACATCTTGATGAGGTTGTCTCGAGCACTCCCAGTGGTACGGCTTTTGATGTCAAGCTGGGCATTTTTGATATAACTAGTGGAAGATCTGGGGAAATTGTAACAAAGTACAAGGATTTCATTAGTAATGTCAAGGAGAGACGAATGAGAATAGTTATTGCTGCAGTAGAATGGTGGGAATATATAGCGAAATGAAATTTTCTGTTGGGAGGCAGACAGTGATTTTCGTATTGATTTATGGCTTGACTCACTCTGCACCAGTAATGGCCTACATTTGCATGGAATTGGAAATGTCCGCCTTGGCAGGTTGTTAGAGTAAAATATTTAGCTCTTTATCAATAGAAATAGACTACCTTGGTACTTCAAACAGGGAAAAACAAAAGAGGATCATAATGAGAGAGATCTTGGCTGGATTAGTCAAAGAAAATTTACAAATCAGGTTCAGATAGCGAACGAAGGAAGGCAGGGAACGTGACAGAGTAGGGCAGCTAGTGTTCACCTCCTAGATAATAAATACAATTTTACAAGTAGAGGCAGATAAGGGAAAGTGCAGGTTGATGTCGCTTCTCAAGAAGTAAAAGTTGCTTCAAAGAAAGCGGCAGTGTCCAAGACATGATAGGATACTTCAGCTAACGTAGGCTGGGAGAAGGAAAAATAGGACAGCAAGTAATAAGAGACGAATGGAGGAAGAGAATTCCATCGATCATATGTTCTCGCAATTTGAGAGTTTCATACACCTGTGTTTCTTTGTGTATTTCGATGAAGTTTTAAATCTGCTTGTGCATGTTTGAAAGTGATTTTATTTCATTTATCGTTAACGTGTAAACATTCATATTTTTGTGTGTGTGTGCTTCAATGTGTGTGTTATGAGGAAGTACATCTTTATATCCGTACCTTTTTGACTGAGATTATGTATGTATGAGATTACCATATACGAATGATCTTTCTGTAATACAGGGAAGTGTTTCACACTTCTCGTAGTCCCGTCTCTATACCTTCTATATAGTTACCATATGTTTACTCCACTGTGTGTACACACATGCTCACAAACACGCACACACACACACACACACACACACACACACACACACACACACACACACACACACATATATGCATCTACTTAAGCCAGGTAACCATCGATCGACCAGATCTGAAGGGAAAATGAACAGATGAGATTGCCTGCGGGCTGATTGCCACAATCAGGAGTCGAACGCATGGGCTTATATGTGTGTGTGCTTGTGTGTGTGTGTGTGTGTCTGTGTGTTTGTGTGTGTGTGTGCGCGCGTATAAATATGAGAGAATTTGTTTGTGCGAAGTTGTTACTCTGGTAATCCACGTGTGTGAATGATGACAATAAAGCAAACCGAACGAAATTTTCAAAACGACCAACTTCGAGAAAAGTAATGACAATCTTCCATCACCACAGGGAATGACAAGAGTCTACAAGTACTACGACTCAATGGAGAAGCTGCTTCCACCAGTGCTGCAGGGTAGATCAGTAAGCCTCTCACCCTACAGTTACGTGGACTTTATTATCAAGACCAGATTTACCAAGCAAGGGAATTCCCGTTTCAGGATCATGAAGGTCCGTGATGTATGTCTCAAGAACTGTGGGTGATCAAATATATATTTGTACTTTTAAGCGCTTTAAGAATGAACTTCAAGTCCACGACTACAATTCTATACACCTCCTCTGTCACACTGACAGTTTGCAGGTATTGCTCTTACAAGTGTACACCTTCGATCTTTCATCTCACAAATCTGTGAGTTTCTGACATCGTCCACTAACAGCCTTTAAGAGACCCAGTAGCCTGTTGCTGTTTGGTTTTGTTTGTACTCCTTTGCAAAGAAATCCGAGAAGGTTTCAAATTCAATATCATCTGCGGAAAATTGACTCTTTCCAGCATATATATATATATATATATATATATATATATATATATATATATATATATATATATATTCTAATTCATTTTTTTCATTTTGCTTTGACGCTGTCTCCCGCGTTTGCGAGGTAGCGCAAGGAAACAGACGAAAGAGATGGCCCAACCCACCCATATACACATGTATATACAAACACGTCCACACACGCAAATATGCATACCTATACATCTCAATGTACACATATATATACACACACAGACACATACATATATACCCATGCACACAATTCACACTGTCTGCCTTTATTCATTCCCATCGCCACCTCGACACACATGGAATACCATCCCCCTCCCCCCTCATGTGTCGAGGTAGCGATAGGAAAAGACAACAAAGGACCCATTCGTTCACACTAAGTCTCTAGCTGTCATGCAATAATACCCGAAACCACAGCTCCCTTTCCACATCCAGGCCCCACACAACTTTCCATGGTTTACCCCAGACGCTTCACATGCCCTGATTCAATGCACTAACAGCACGTCAAACCCGGTATACCACATCGATTGAAATTCACTCTAATCCTTGCCCGCCTTTCACCCTCCTGCATATTTAGGCCCCGATCACTCAAAATCTTTTTCACTCCATCTTTCCACCTCCAATTTGGTCTCCCACTTCTCGTTCCCTCCACCTCCGATACATATATCCTCTTGGTCAATCTTTCCTCACTCAATCTCTCCATGTGCCCAAACCATTTCAAAACACCTTCTTCTGCTCTCTCAACCATGCTCTTTTTATTTCCACACATCTCTCTTACCCTTACATTACTTACTCGATCAAACCACCTCACACCACATATTGTCCTCAAACATCTTATTTCCAGCACATCCACCCTACTACGCACAACTCTATCCATAGCCCACGCCTCGCAACCATACAACATTGTTGGAACCACTATTCCTTCAAACATACACATTTTTGCTTTCCAAGATAATGTTCTCGACTTCCACACATTCTTCAAGGCTCCCAGGATTTTCGCCCCCTCCCCCACCATATGATTCACTTCCGCTTCCATGGTCCCATCCGCTGCCAGATCCACTCCCAGATATTTAAAACACTTTACTTCCTCCAGTTTTTCTTCATTCAAACTTATTTCCCAATTGACTTGACCCTCAACCCTACTGTACCTAATCACCTTGCTCTTATTCACATTTACTCTTAACTTTCTTCTT
Organism: Panulirus ornatus; assembly: GCF_036320965.1. Classification (NCBI taxonomy): domain Eukaryota; kingdom Metazoa; phylum Arthropoda; class Malacostraca; order Decapoda; family Palinuridae; genus Panulirus; species Panulirus ornatus. The sequence continues at coordinate 37,267,951 of NC_092228.1, read as the reverse complement.
TCACACACTTTACCAAACTCAGTCACCAGCTTCGGCAGTTTCTCACATGAATCAGCCACCAGCGCTGTATCATCAGCGAACAACAACTGACTCACTTCCCAAGCTCTTTCATCCACAACAGACTTCATACTTGCCACTCTTTCCAAAACTCTTGCATTCACCGCCCTAACAACCCCATCCATAAACAAATTAAACAACCATGGAGCCATCACACACCCCTGCCGCAAACCTACATTCACTGAGAACCAATCACTTTCCTCTCTTCCTACAAGTACACATGCCTTACATCCTCGAAAATACTTTTCACTGCTTCCAACAACTTGCCTCCCACACCATATATTCTTAATACCTTCCACAGAGCATCTCTATCAACTCAGTCATATGCCTTCTACAGATCCATAAATGCTAATACAAATCCATTTGCTTTTCTAAGTATTTCTCACATACATTCTTCAAACCAAACACTTGATTCACACATCCTCTACCACTTCTGAAACCACACTGCTCTTCCGCAATCTGATGCTCTGTATATGCCTTCACCCTCTCAATCAATACCCTCCCATATAATTTACCAGGAATACTCAACAAACTTATACCTCTGTAATTTGAGCACTCACTCTTATCCCCTTTCCCTTTGTACAATGGCACTATGCACGCATTCCGCCAATCTTCAGGCACCTCACCAGTCAACAATACAGTCACCCCCTTTTTTAATAGATTCCACTGAAATACCATCCAAACCTGCTGCCTTGCCGGCTTTCATCTTCCGGAAAGCTTTTAATACCTCTACTCTGTTTACCAAATCATTTTCCCTAACCCTCTCACTTTGCACACCACCTCGACAATATATATATATATATATATATATATATATATATATATATATATATATATATATATATATATATATATATATATATATATATATATATATATATATATATATATATATATATATATATATATATATATATATATATATATATATATATATATATATATATATATATATATATATATATATATATATATATATATATATATATATATATATATATATATATATATATATATATATATATATATATATATATATATATATATATATATATATATATATATATATATATATATATATATATATATATATATATAATATATATATATATATATATATATATATATATATATATATATATATATATATATATATATATATATATATATATATATATATATATATATATATATATATATATATATATATATATATATATATATATATATATATATATATATATATATATATATATATATATATATATATATATATATATATATATATATATATATATATATATATATATATATATATATATATATATATATATATATATATATATATATATTATATATATATATATATATATATATATATATATATATATATATATATATATATATATATATATATATATATATATATATATATATATATATATATATATATATATATATATATATATATATATATATATATTTATATATATATATATATATATATATATATATATATATATATATATATATATATATATATATATATATATATATATATATATATATATATATATATATATATATATATATATATATATATATATATATATATATATATATATATATATATATATATATATATATATATATATATATATATATATATATATATATATATATATACATATATATATATATATATATATTATTATTTTTTTTTATTATACTTTGTCGCTGTCTCCCGCGTTTGCGAGGTAGCGCAAGGAAACAGACGAAAGAAATGGCCCAACCCCCCCCCCCATACACATGTATATACATACGTCCACACACGCAAATATACATACCTACACAGCTTTCCATGGTTTACCCCAGACGCTTCACATGCCTTGATTCAGTCCACTGACAGCACGTCAACCCCGGTATACCACATCGCTCCAATTCACTCTATTCCTTGCCCTCCTTTCACCCTCCTGCCTGTTCAGGCCCCGATCACACAAAATCTTTTTCACTCCATCTTTCCACCTCCAATTTGGTCTCCCTCTTCTCCTTGCTCCCTCCACCTCCGACACATATATCCTCTTGGTCAATCTTTCCTCACTCATCCTCTCCATGTGCCCAAACCACTTCAAAACACCCTCTTCTGCTCTCTCAACCACGCTCTTTTTATTTCCACACATCTCTCTTACCCTTACGTTACTTACTCGATCAAACCACCTCACACCACACATTGTCCTCAAACATCTCATTTCCAGCACATCCATCCTCCTGCGCACAACTCTATCCATAGCCCACGCCTCGCAACCATACAACTTTGTTGGAACCACTATTCCTTCAAACATACCCATTTTTGCTTTCCGAGATAATGTTCTCGACTTCCACACATTCTTCAAGGCCCCCAGAATTTTCGCCCCCTCCCACACCCTATGATCCACTTCCGCTTCCATGGTTCCATCCGCTGCCAGATCCACTCCCAGATATCTAAAACACTTCACTTCCTCCAGTTTCTCTCCATTCAAACTCACCTCCCAATTGACTTGACCCTCAACCCTACTGTACCTAATAACCTTGTTCTTATTCACATTTACTCTTAACATTCTTCTTCCACACACTTTACCAAACTCAGTTACCAGCTTCTGCAGTTTTTCACATGAATCAGCCACCAGCGCCGTATCATCAGCGAACAACAACTGACTCACTTCCCAAGCTCTCTCATCCCCAACAGACTTCATACTTGCCCCTCTTTCCAAAACTCTTGCATTTACCTCTTTAACAACCCCATCCATAAACAAATTAAACAACCATGGAGACATCACACACCCCTGCCGCAAACCTACATTCACTGAGAACCAATCACTTTCCTCTCTTCCTACACGTACACATGCCTTACGTCCTCGATAAAAACTTTTCACTGCTTCTAACAACTTTCCTCCCACACCATATATTCTTAATACCTTCCACAGAGCATGTCTATCAACTCTATCATATGCCTTCTCCAGATCCATAAATATATATATGTATATATATATATATCCCTGAGGATAGGGGATTAAGAATACTTCCCACGCATTCCCTTCGTGTCGTAAAAGGCGACTAAAAGGGGAGGGAGCGGGGGGCTGGAAATCCTCCCCTCTCGTTTTTTTTTTTTTTAATTTTCCAAAAGTTGGAACAGAGTGGGGCCAGGTTAGTATATTCGAAAAAAGGCCCAGTCCTCTGTTCTTAACGCTAATTAGCTAACGCGGGAAATGGCGAAGAGTTTAAGAGAAAGAAATATATATATATATATATATATATATATATATATATATATATATATATATATATATATATATATATATATATATATATATATATATATATATATATATATATATATATATACATATATATATATATATATATATATATATATATATATATATATATATATATATATATATATATATATATATATATATATATATATATATATATATATATATATATATATATATATATATATCCCTAGGGATAGGGGAGAAAAAATACTTCCCACGCTTTCCCCACGTGTCATAGAAGGCGACTAAAGGGGACGGGAGCTGGGGGCCAGAAACCCTCCCCTCCTTGTATTTTAACTTTCTGAAAGGGGAAACAGAAGAAGAAGTCACGCGAGAAGTGCTCATCTTCCTCGAAGGCTCAGATTGGGATGTCTAAATGTTTGTGGATGTAACCAAGATGAGAAAAAAGGAGAGATGGGTAGTATGTTTGAGGAGAGGAACCTGGATGTTTTGGCTCTGAGTGAAACGAAGCTCAAGGGTAAAGGGGAAGAGTGGTTTGGGAATGTCTTGGGAGTAAAGTCAGGGGTTAGTGAGAGGACAAGAGCAAGGGAAGGAGTAGCACTACTCCTGAATCAGGAGTTGTGGGAGTATGTGATAGAGTGTAAGAAAGTAAATTCTAGATTGATATGGGTACAGCTGAAAGTTGATGGAGAGAGATGGGTGATTATTGGTGCATATGCACCTGGGCATGAGAAGAAAGATCATGAGAGGCAAATGTTTTGGGAGCAGCTGAATGAGTGTGTTAGTGGTTTTGATGCACAAGACCGGGTTATAGTGATGGGTGATTTAAATGCAAATGTGAGTAATGTGGCAGTTGAGGGAATAATTGGTATACATGGAGTGTTCAGTGTTGTAAATGGAAATGGTGAAGAGCTTGTAGATTTATGTGATGAAAAATTACTGGTGATTGGGAATACCTGGTTTAAAAAGCGAGATATACATAAGTATACGTATGTAAGTAGAAGAGGTGGCCAGAGAGCGTTATTGGATTACGTGTTAATTGATAGACGCATGAAAGAGAGACTTTTGGATGTTAATGTGCTGAGAGGTGCAACTGGAGGGATGTCTGATCATTATCTTGTGGAGGCGAAGGTGAAGATTTGTGGGGGTTTCCAGAAAAGAAGAGTGAATGTTGGGGTAAAGATAGTGGTGAGAGTAAGTGAGCTTGGAAAGGAGACATGTGTGAGGAAGTACCAGGAGGGACTGAGTACAGAATGGAAAAAGGTGAGAACAAAGGAGGTAAGGGGAGTGGGGGAGGAATTTGATGTATTTAGGAAAGCAGTGATGGCTTGCGCAAAAGATGCTAGTGGCATGGGAAGCGTGGGAGGTGGGTTGATTAGAAAAGGTGGTGTGTGTTGGGATGAAGAAGTAAGATTATTAGTGAAAGGGAAGAGAGAAGCATTTGGACGATTTTTGCATGGAAAAAATGCAAATGAGTGGGAGAGGTATAAAAAAAAGAGGCAGGAGGTCAAGAGAAAGGTGCAAGAGGTGAAAAAGAGGGCAAATGAGAGTTTGGGTGAGAGGGCATCATTAAATTTCAGGGAGAATAAAAAGATGTTTTGGAAGGAGGTAAATAAAGTGCGTAAGACAAGGGAGCAAATGGGAACTTCAGTGAAGGGGGCAAATAGGGAGGTGATAACAAGTAGTGGTGATGTGAGAAGGAGATGGAGTGAGTATTTTGAAGGTTTGTTGAATGTGTTTGATGATAGAGTGGCAGATATAGGGTGTTTTGGTCGAGGTGGTGTGCAAAGTGAGAGGGTTAGGGAAAATGATTTGGTAAATAGAGAAGAGGTAGTAAAAGCTTTACGGAAGATGAAAGCCGGCAAGGTAGCAGGTTTGGATGGTATTGCAGTGGAATTTATTAAAAAGGGGGGTGACTGTATTGTTGACTGGTTGGTAAGGTTATTCAATGTATGTGTGATTCATGATGAGGTGCCTGAGGATTGGCGGAATGCGTGCATAGTGCCATTGTACAAAGGCAAAGGGGATAAGAGTGAGTGCTCAAATTTCAGAGGTATAAGTTTGTTGAGTATTCCTGGTAAATTATATGGGAGGGTATTGATTGAGAGGGTGAAGGCATGTACAGATCATCAGATTGCGGAAGAGCAAATGTGGTTTCAGAAGTGGTAGAGGATGTGTGGATCAGGTGTTTGCTTTGAAGAATGTATGTGAGAAATACTTAGAAAAACAAATGGATTTGTATTTAGCATTTATGGTTCTGGAGAGGGCATATGATAGAGTTGATAGAGATGCTCTGTGGAAGGTTTTAAGAATATATGGTGTGGGAGGCAAGTTGTTAGAAGCAGTGAAAAGTTTTTATCGAGGATGTAAGGCATATGTACATGTAGGAAGAGAGGAAAGTGATTGGTTCTCAGTGAATGTAGGTTTGCGGCAGGGGTGTGTAATGTCTCCATTGTTGTTTAATTTGTTTATCGATGGGGTTGTTAGGGAGGTGAATGCAAGAGTTTTGGAAATAGGGGCAAGTATGAAGTCTGTTGTGGATGAGAGAGCTTGGCAAGTGAGTCAGTTGTTGTTCGCTGATGATAAAGCGCTGGTGGCTGATTAATGTAAAAAAAACTGCAGAAGCTGGTGACTGAGTTTGGTAAAGTGTGTGAAAGAAGAAAGCTAAGAGTAAATGTGAATAAGAGCAAGGTTATTAGGTACAGTAGGGTTAAGGGTCATGTCAATTGGGAGGTAAGTTTGAATGGAGGAAAACTGGAGGATGTAAAGTGTTTTAGGTATCTGGGAGTGGATCTGGCAGCGGATGGAACCATGGAAGCGGAAGTGAATCATAGGGTGGGGGAGGGGGCGAAAATTCTGGGAGCCTTGAAGAATGTTTGGAAGTCGAGAACATTATCTCGGAAAGCAATAATGGGTGTTTGAAGGAATAGTGGTTCCAACAATGTTGTATGGTTGCGAGGCGTGGGCTATGGATAGAGTTGTGCGCAGGAGGGTGGATGTGCTGGAAGTGAGATGTTTGAGGACAATATATGGTGTGAGGTGGTTTGATCGAGTAAGTAATGTAAGGGTTAGAGAGATGTGTGGAAATAAAAAGAGTGTGGTTGAGAGAGCAGAAGAGGGTGTTTTGAAGTGGTTTGGGCACATGGAGAGAATGAGTGAGGAAATATTGACCAAGAGGATATATGTGTCAGAGGTGGAGGGAACGAGGAGAAGTGTGAGACCAAATTGGAGGTGGAAAGATGGAGTGAAAAAGATTTTGAGTGATCGGGGCCTGAACATGCTGGAGGGTGAAAGGCGTGCAAGGAATAGAGTGAATTGGAACTATGTGGTATGCCGGGGTCAACGTTCTGTCAATGGATTGAACCAGGGCATGTGAAGCGTCTGGGGTAAACCATGGAAAGTTGTGTGGGTCCTGGATTTTGAAAGGGAGCAGTGGTTTTTGTGCATTATTACATGACAGCTAGAGACTGAGTGTGAAGGAATGGGGCCTTTGGTGTCTTTTCCTAGCGCTACCTCGCACACATGAGGGGGGAGGGGGTTGTTATTCCATGTGTGGCGAGGTGACGATGGGAACAAATAAAGGCAGACAGTATGAATTATGTACATGTGTATATATGTATATGTCTGTGTGTGTATATATATGTGTACATTGAGATGCATAGGTAGGTATATTTGCTTGTGCGGACGTGTATGTATATACATGTGTATGTGTGCGGTTTGGGCCATTCTTTCGTCTGTTTCCTTGCACTACCTCGCTAACGCGGTAGACAGCGACAAAGCAAAATACAATATATATATATATATATATATATATATATATATATATATATATATATATATATATATATATATATATATATATATATATATATATATATATATATATATATATATCCTTGAAGATAAGAGAGAAAGAATACTTCCTACGCATTCCTCATATGTCGTAGAAGGCGACTAAAGCGGACGGCAGCGGGGGACTAGAAACCCTTCCCTCCTAGTATTATAACTTTCTAAACGGGGAAACAGAAGACTGAGTAATGTGGTGAGTGCTCATCCTCCTCGCAGGCTCAGATTGGGGTGGTTAAATGTGTGTAGATGTAACCAAGATGAGAAAAGAGGAGAGATAGGTAGTATGTTTAAGAAAAGGAACCTGGATGTTTTCGCTCTGAGTGAAACGAAGCTCAAGGGTAAAGGGGAAGAGTGGTTTGGGAATGTCTTGGGAGTAAAGTAAGGGGTTGGTGAAAGGACAAGAGCAAGGGAAGGAGTAGCACTACTCATGAGACAGGAGTGGTGAGAGTACGTGACAGAGTGTAAGAAAGTAAACTCTAGATTGATATGGGTAAAACTGAAAGTTGAAGGAGAGAGATAGGTGATTATTGGTGCATATTCACCTGGGCATGAGAAGAAAGATCATGAGAGGCAAGTGTTTTGGGAGCAGCTAAGTGAGTGTGATGGTAGTTTTGATGCATGAGACCGGGTTATTGTGATGGGTGATTTCAATGCAAAGGTGAGTAATGTGGCAGTTGAGGGAATCATTGGTGTACATGGGGTGTTCAGTGTTGTAAATGGAAATGGTGAGGAGCTTTTAGATTTATGTGCTGAAAAGGACTGGTGATTGGGAATATCTGCTTTAAAAACAAAGATATACATAAGTATACCTATGTAAGTAGAAGAGATGGCCAGAGAGCATGATTGGATTACGTGTTAATTGATAGTTGCGCGAAAGAGAGACTTTTGGATGTAAATATGTTGAGAGGTGCAACTGGAGGGTTGTCTGATCATTATCGTGTGAAGGCGAAGGTGAAGATTTGTAAAGTTTTTCAGAAAAGAAGAGAGGATGTTGGGGTGAAGATAGTGGCGAGAGTAAGTGAGCTTGGTAAGGAGACTTGTGTGAGGAAGTACTGGGAGAGACTGAGTACAGAATGGAAAAAGGTGAGAATAAAGGACGTAAGGGGAATGAGGGAGGAATGAGATGTATTTAGGGAATCAGTGATAGCTTGCGCAAAAGATGCTTGTGGCATGAGAAGCGTTGGAGGTGGGCAGATAAGAAAGAGTAGTGAGTGGTGGGATGAAGAAGTAAGATTATTAGTGAAAAAGAAGAGAAAGGAATTTGGACGATTTTTGCAGGGTAATGATGCAAATGAGTGGGAGACGTATAAAAGAATGAGGCAGGAGGTCGAGAGAAAGGTGCAAGAGGTGAAAAAGAAGGCAAACGAGAGTTGGGGTGAGAGAGTGTCATTGAATTTTAAGGAGAATAAAAAGATGTTTTGGAAGGAGGTAAATAAAGTACGTAAGACAAGGGAACAAATGGGAACTTCAGTAAAGGGGGCTAATTGGGAGGTGATAACAAGTGGTGGTGATGTGAGAAGGACATGCAGTGAGTATTTTGGATGTTTGTTGAATGTGCTTGTTGATAGAGTGGCAGAAATATGCTGTTTTGGTCGAGGTGGTGTGCAGAGCGGGAGGGTTAGGGAGAATGATTTGGTAAACAGAGAAGAGGTAGTAAAAGCTTTTCGGAAGATAAAAGCCGGCAAGGCAGCAGGTTTGGATAGTATTGCAGTGGAATTTATCAAAAAAGGGGGTGACTGTATTGTTAACTGGTTGGTAAGGTTATTTAATGTATGTATGACTCATGGTGAGGTTCCTGAGGATTGGCGGAATGCTTGCATGGTGCCATTGTACAAAGGCAAACGGGATAAAAGTGAGTGCTCAAATTACAGAGGTATAAGTTTGTTGAGTATTCCTGGGAAATCATATGGGAGGGTGTTGACTGAGAGGGTGAAGGCATGTACAGAGCGTCAGATTGGGGAAGAGCAGTGTGGTTTCAGAAGTGGTAGAAGATGTGTGGATCAGGTGTTTGCTTTGAAGAATGTATATGAGAAATACTTAGAAGAGCAAATGGATTTGTATGTAGCATTTATGGATCTGGAGAAGGCATATGATAGAGTTGATTGAGATACTCTGTGGAAGGTATTAAGAATATATGGTGTGGAAGGCAAGTTGTCAGAAGCAGTGAAAACTTTTTATCAAGGATGTAAGGCATGTGTACGTGTAGGAAGAGAGGAAAGTGATTGGTTCTCAGTGAATGTTGACAAAATGTGACAGTAAATGACGTGAGGGGAGTGGGATGTATTTAGGGAAACAGTGATGGCTTGCGCATGAGATGCTTGTGGCATGAGAAAGGTGGGAGGTGGGCAGATTAGAAAGGGTAGTGAGTGGTGAAATGAGGTAAGATTGTTAGTGAAAGAGAAGAACTAGGTGTTTGGAAAATTTTTGCAAATGACTGGGATATGCATCAAAGGAAGCGGCAAAAGACCAAGAAAGGTACAAGATGTGAAAAAGAGGGCAAATGAGAGTTGGGTTGAGAGAGTATCACTAAACTTTAGGGAGAGTAAAAAGCTGTTTTGGAAGGAGGTAAATAAAGTGCGTAAAACAAGAGAACAAATTGGAACATAGGTGAAGGGGGCTAATGGGGAGGAATAAACAAGTTGTGGTGAAGTGAGAGAGAGATGGTGTAAGTATTTTAAAGGTTCTTTGAATGAGTGTGATGATAGAGTGGCAGATATTGGGTATTTTGGTCGAGGTGGTGTGCGATGTGAGAGGGTGAAGAAGAAAGGTTTGGTAAAAAGAGAAGTGGTAGTGAAAGCTTTGCGGAAAATGAAAGCTGGCAAGGCAGCGGGTTTGCATGGTAAAGCACTGGAATTTATTTAAAAAGGGGTTTACTGTGTTGTTGGCTGGTTGGTAAGGATATTCAATGCATGTATGGTTCATGGGTGAAGTGCCTGAGGATTGGCGGAATCTATGTATAGTGCCATTGTACAAAGGCAAAGTTGGTAGAGGTGAGTGTTCAAATTACAGATGTATAAGTTTTTTTTAGTATTCCTGGGAAATTATATGGGAGGGTATTGATTGAAATGGCAAAGGCAAGTACAGAGAATCAGATAGGGGAAGAGCAAAGTGATTTCAGAAGTGATAGAGGATGTGCAGATCATTTTTTTTTTTTTTTTTTGCAGATTGTAAGTGGGAGGTACTTAGAAAAACAGATGGATTCGTATGTAGCATCAATGGATCTAGAGAAGACATGATAGGGTTGATAGAGATGCTCTGTGGAAGGTATTAAGAATATATGGTGTCAGAGGTAAGTTGCTAGAAGCAGTGGAAAGTTTTTCCAAGGATGTAAAGCATGTGCACGAGTAGGAAGAAAGGAAAGTGATCGGTTCCCACTGAATGTCGGTTTGCGAATGGGTGTGTGATGTCTCCATGGTTGTTTAATTTGTTTGTGAATGCGGTTGTTAGGGAGGTGAACGCAAGAGTTTTGGAGAGAGGGGCAAGCATGCAGTCTGTTGTGGATGGGAGGGCTTGGGAAGTCAGTTGTTGTTCGCTGACGATACTTCGCTGGTGACTTGATTCGGGTAAGAAACTACAGAAGTTGGTGATTGAGTTTGGTAAAGTGTGTGAAAGAAGAAAGTTGAGAGTAAATGTGAATAAGAGCAAGGATATTAAGTTCATTAGGGTTAAGGGACAAATTCATTGGGAGTTATGTTTGAATGAGAAAAACTGGAGGAAGTGAAGTGTATTAGATATTTTGGAGTGGATTTAGCAGTGGATTGAACTTCGGAAGCGGAAGTGAGTCACAGGGTGGGGGAGGGGGCGAAGGTTCTGGGAGCGTTGAAGAATGTATGGAAGGCAAGTAAGTAATGAAAGGGTAAGACAGATGTGTGGAAATAAAAAGACTTTCGTTGATGGAGCAGAATTGGGTTTGGTTTCATAGAGAGAATGAGTCCTCACTCAGAAAGAGGATATATGTGTCAAAGGTAGAGGAGAAGTGGGAGACCAAATTGGAAGACCAAATAAGTGGATGGATGGAGTGAAAAGTATTTTGAGCGATAGTGGCCTCAACATAAAGGATAGTGAAAGACGTGCAAGGAATAGAGTGAATTGGAACGATGTGATATACCGCGGTCGACGTGCTGTCAGTGGATTGAACCAGGACATGTGAAACGTCTGGGGTAAACCATGGAAAGTTTTGTGTGGCCTGGGTGTGGAAAGGGAGCTGTGGTTTCGGTGCATTACACATGACAGCTAGAGAATGTGTGAACGAATGTGGCTTTTTTCTCTTTTCCTAGCGCAGCCTTGCGCACGTTCGGGGAGGGGGGGGGGGTTCTCGTTTCATGTATGGTTGGGTGACGACGGGAATGAATAAAGGCAGCAAGTATGAATTATGTACCTGTGTATATATATACATGTCTGTGTATGTATATATATATATCTTTTCTTTTTCTTTCAAACTATTCGCCATTTCCCGCATTAGCAAGGTAGCGTTAAGAACAGGGGACTGGGCCCCTGAGGGAATATCCTCACCTGACCCCTTCTCTGTTCCTTCTCTTGGAAAGTTGAAAAAAAAAAAAAAAAACAAGCGGGAGGTTTTCCAGTCCCCCGCTCCCTCCCCTTTTAGTCGCCTTCTACGACACGCAGGGAATAGGTGGGAAGTATACTTTCTCCACTATCCCCAGGGATATATATATATATATATTTCTTTCAAACTATTCGCCATTTCCCGCATTAGCGAGGTAGCGTTAAGAACAGAGGACTGGGCCTTTGAGGGAATACCCTCACCTGGCCCAATTCTCTGTTCCTTCTTTTGGAAAAAAAAAATAAAATAAAAAAAAAACCGAGAGAGGAGGATTTCCAGCCCCCCGCTCCCTCCCCTTTTAGTCGCCTTCTACGACACGCAGGGAATACGTGGGAAGTATTCTTAATCCCCTATCCCCAGAGATAATATATATATATATATATATATATATATATATATATATATATATATATATATATATATATATATATATATATATATATATATATACATATATATATATATGTATATATATATATATCCCTGGGGTTAGGGGAGAAAGAATACTTCCCACGTATTCCCTGCGTGTCGTAGAAGGCGACTAAAAGGGGAGGGAGCGGGTGGCTGGAAATCCTCCCCTCTCTTTTTTTTTTTCCAAAAGAAGGAACAGAGAAGGGGGCCAGGTTAGGATGTTCCCTCAAAGGCCCAGTCCTCTGTTCTTAACGCTACCTCGCTAACGCGGGAAATGGCGAATAGTTTGAAAAAAAAAAAAAAAAATATATATATATATATATATATATATATATATATATATATATATATATATATATATATATATATATATATATATATATATATATTTATACATATATATATATATATATATATATATACATATATATATATGTATATATATATATATATATATATATATATATATATATATATATATATATATATATATATATATATATATATATATATATATATATATATATATATATATGTATATATATATATATATATATATATATATATACATATATATATATATATATATATATATATATATATATATATATATATATATATATATATATATATATATATATATATATATATATATATATATATATATATATATATATATATATATATATATATATATATATATATATATATATATATATATATATATATATATATATATATATATATATATATAAATAGGAGTTGTGGGAGTATGTGATAGAATGTAAGAAAGTAAATTCTCGATTAATATGGGTAAAACTGAAAGTTGATGGAGAGAGGTGGGTGATTATTGGTGCATATGCACCTGGGCATGAGAAGAAAGATCATGAGAGGCAAGTGTTTTGGGATCAGCTGAATGAGTGTGTTAGTGGTTTTGATGCACGAGACCGGGTTATAGTGATGGGTGATTTGAATGCAAAGGTGAGTATTGTGGCAGTTGAGGGAATAATTGGTATACATGGGGTGTTCAGTGTTGTAAATGGAAATGGTGAAGAGCTTGTAGATTTATGTGCTGAAAAAGGACTGATGATTGGGAATACCTGGTTTAAAAAGCGAGATATACATAAGTATACTTATGTAAGTAGGAGAGATGGCCAGAGAGCGTTATTGCATTACATGTTAATTGACAGGCGTGCGAAAGAGAGACTTTTGGATGTTAATGTGCTGAGAGGTGCAACTGGAGGGATGTCTGATCATTATCTTGTGGAGGCTAAGGTGAAGATTTGTATGGGTTTTCAGAAAATAAGAGTGAATGTTGGGGTGAAGAGGGTGGTGAGAGTAAGTGAGCTTGGGAAGAAGACCTGTGTGAGGAAGTACCAGGAGAGACAGTACAGAATGGAAAAAGGTGAGAACAATGGAAGTAAGGGGAGTGGTGGAGGAATGGGATGTATTTAGGGAATCAGTGATGGATTGCGCAAAAGATGCTTGTAGCATGAGAAGAGTGGGATGTGGGTTGATTAGAAAGGGTAGTGAGTGGTGGAATGAAGAAGTAAGAGTATTAGTGAAGGAGAAGCGAGAGGCATTTGGACGATTTTTGCAGGGAAAAAGTGCAATTGAGTGGGAGATGTATAAAAGAAAGAGACAGGAGGTCAAGAGAAAGGTGCAAGAGGTGAAAAAGGGCAAATGAGAGTTGGGGTGAGAGAGTATCATTAAATTTTAGGGAGAATAAAAAGATGTTCTGGAAGGAGGTAAATAAAGTGCGTAAGACAAGGGAGCAGATGGGAACTTCAGTGAAGGGCGCAAATGGGGAGGTGATAACAAGTAGTGGTGATGTGAGAAGGAGATGGAGTGAGTATTTTGAAGGTTTGTTGAATGTGTTTGATGATAGAGTGCCAGATATAGGGGGTTTTGGTCGAGGTGGTGTGCAAAGTGAGAGGGTTAGGGAAAATGATTTGGTAAACAGAGAAGAGGTAGTGAAAGCTTTGCGGAAGATGAAAGCCGGCAAGGCAGCAGGTTTGGATGGTATTGCGGTGGAATTTATTGAAAAAAGGGGTGACTGTATTGTTGTCTGGTTGGTAAGGTTATTTAATGTATGTATGACTCATGGTGAGGTGCCTGAGGATTGGCGGAATGCGTGCATAGTGCCATTGTACAAAGGCAAAGGGGATAAGAGTGAGTGCTCAAATTACAGAGGTATAAGTTTGTTGAGTATTCCTGGTAAATTATATGGGAGGGTATTGATTGAGAGGGTGAAGGCATGTACAGAGCATCAGATTGGGGAAGAGCAGTGTGGTTTCAGAAGTGGTAGAGGATGTGTGGATCAGGTGTTTGCTTTGAAGAATGTATGTGAGAAATACTTAGAAGAGCAAATGGATTTGTATGTAGCATTTATGGATCTGGAGAAGGCATATGATAGAGTTGATTGAGATACTCTGTGGAAGGTATTAAGAATATATGGTGTGGGAGGAAAGTTGTTAGAAGCAGTGAAAAGTTTTTATTGAGGATGTAAGGCATGTGTACATGTAGGAAGAGAGGAAAGTGATTGGTTCTCAGTGAATGTAGGTTTGCGGCAGGGGTGTGTGATGTCTCCATGGTTGTTTAATTTGTTTATGGATGGGGTTGTTACGGAGGTAAATGCAAGAGTTTTGGAAAGAGGGGCAAGTATGAAGTCTGTTGGGGATGATAGAGCTTGGGAAGTGATTCAGTTGTTGTTCGCTGATGATACAGCACTGCTGGCTGATTCATGTGAGAAACTGCAGAAGCTGGTGACTGAGTTTGGTAAAGTGTGTGGAAGAAGAAAGTTAAGAGTAAATGTGAATAAGAGCAAGGTTATTAGGTACAGTAGGGTTGAGGGTCAAGTCAATTGGGAGGTGAGTTTGAATGGAGAAAAACTGGAGAAATTGAAGTGTTTTAGATATCTGGGAGTGGATCTGGCAGCGGATGGAACCATGGAAGCGGAAGTGGATCATAGGGTGGGGGAGGGGGCGAAAATTCTCTGGGCCTTGAAGAATGTGTGGAAGTCGAGAACATTATCTCGGAAAGCAAAAATGGGTATGTTTGAAGGAATAGTGGTTCCAACAATGTTGTATGGTTGCGAGGCGTGGGCTATGGATAGAGTTGTGCACAGGAGGATGGATGTGCTAGAAATGAGATGTTTGAGGACAATGTGTGGTGTGAGGTGGTTTGATCGAGTGAGTAAAGTAAGGGTAAGAGAGATGTGTGGAAATAAAAAGAGCGTGGTTGAGAGAGCAGAAGAGGGTGTTTTGAAGTGGTTTGGTCACATGGAGAGAATGAGTGAGGAAAGATTGACCAAGAGGATATATGTGTCGGAGGTGGAGGGAACGAGGAGAAGAGGGAGACCAAATTGGAAGTGGAAAGATGAAGTGAAAAAGATTTTGTGTGATCGGAGCCTGAACATGCAGGAGGGTGAAAGGAGGGCAAGGAATAGAGTGAATTGGAGCGATGTGGTATACTGGGGTTGACGTGCTGTGAGTGGATTGAATCAAGGCATGTGAAGCGTCTGGGGTATACCATGGAAAGCTGTGTAGGTATGTATATTTCCGTGTGTGGACGTATGTATATACATGTGTATTGTGGTGGATTGGGCCATTTCTTTCGTCTGTTTCCTTGCGCTACCTCGCAAACGCGGGAGACAGCGACAAAGTATAATAAAAAGAATAAAATAATTTATCGAATACTTCCCACGTATTTCCTGCGTGTCGTAGAAGGCGACAAGAAAAGGAGGGAGCGGGGGACTGGAAATCCTCCCCTCTCGTTTTTTTTTTTTTTAATTTTCCAAAAGAAGGAACAAAGAAGGGGGCCAGGTGAGGATATTCCCTCAGAGGCCCAGTCCCCTGTCCTTAACGCTACCTTGCTAACGCGGGAAATGGCGAATAGTTTGAAAGAATAAAAGATATATATATAAATATATATATATATATATATATATATATATATATATATATATATATATATATATATATATATATATATATATATATATATATATATATATATATATATATATATTTGTATGTAGCATTTATGGATCTGGAGAAGCCATATGATAGAGTTGATAGACATGCTCTGTGGAAGGTATTAAGAATATATGGTGTGGGAGGCAAGTTATTAGAAGAAGTGAAAAGTTTTTATCGAGGATGTAAGGCATGTGTACGTGTAGGAAGAGAGGAAAGTGATTGGTTCTCAGGGAATGTAGGTTTGCGGCAGGGGTGTGTGATATCTCCATGGTTGTTTAATTTGTTTATAGATGGGGTTGTTAGGGAGGTGAATGCAAGAGTTTTGGAAAGAGGTGCAAGTATGAAGTCTGTTGTGGAGGAGAGAGCTTGGGAAGTGAGTCAGTTGTTGTTCGCTGATGATGCAGCGCTGTTGGCTGATTCATGTGAGAAACTGCAGAAGCTGATGACTGAGTTTGGTAAAGTGTGTGAAAGAAGAAAGTTAAGAGTAAATGTGAATAAGAGCAAGGTTATAAGGTACAGTAGCGTTGAGGGACAAGTCAATTGGGAGGTAAGTTTGAATGGAGAAAAACTGGAGGAAGTAAAGTGTTTTAGATATCTGGGAGTGGATCTGGCAGCGGATGGAACTATGGAAGCGGAAGTGAATCATAGGGTGGGGGAGGGGGGAAATTCCTGGGAGCCTTGAAGAATGTGTGGAAGTCGAGAATATTGTACCGGAAAGCAAAAATGGGTATGTTTGAAGGAATAGTCGTTCCAACAATGTTGTATGGTTGCGAGGCGTGGGCTATGGATAGAGTTGTGCGCAGGAGGGTGGATGTGCTGGAAATGAGATGTTTGAGGACAATGTGTGGTGTGAGGTGGTTTGATCAAGTAAGTAATGTAAGGGTAAGAGAGAAGCGTGGAAATAAAAAGAGAGCGGTTGAGAGAGCAGGAGAGGGTGTTTTGAATTGGTTTGGGCACATGGAGAGAATGAGTGAGGAAAGATTGACCAAGAGGATACATGTGTCGGAGGTGTAGGGAACGAGGAGATGTGGGAGACCAAATTGGAGGTGGAAAGATGGAGTGAAGAAGATTTTGAGTGATCGGGGCCTGAATATGCAGGAGGGTGAAAGGGGGGTATGGAATAGAGTGAATTGGATCGATGTGGTATACCGGGATTGACGTGCTGTCAGTGGATTGAATCAGGGCATGTGAAGCGTCTGGTGTAAACCATGGAAAGTTGTGTGGGGCCTGGATGTGGAAAGGGAGCTTTGGTTTCCGGTATTGTTGCATGACAGCTAGAGACTGAGTGTGAACGAATGGGGCCTTTGTTGTCTTTTCCTAGCGCTACCTCGCACACATGAGGGGGAGGGTGATGGTATTCCATGTATGGCGAGGTGGCGATGGGAATAGATAAAGGCAGACATTGTGAATTGTCTGCATGGGTATATATGTATGTGTCTCTGTATGTATATATATGTGTACATTGAGATGTATAGGTATGTATATTTGCGTGTGTGGACGTGTATATATATACATGTGTATGGGGTGGGTTGGTCCATTTCTTTCGTCTGTTTCCTTATGCTACCTCGCAAACGCGGGAGACAGCGACAAAGCAAAATAAAAAGAATAATAAAATATATATATATATATATATATATATATATATATATATATATATATATATATATATATATATATATATATATATATATATATATATATATATATATATATATATATATATATATATATATATATATATACATATATATATACATATATGTATATATATATATATATAACAATATATATATGTATATATATAACAATCGAAGTAAGGGGAGTGGGGGAGGAATGGGATGTATTTAGGGAATCATTGATGGATTGCACGAAAGATGCTTGTGGCATGAGAAGAGTGGGAGGTGGGTTGATTAGAAAGGGTAGTGAGTGGTGGGATGAAGAAGTAAGATTATCAGTGAAAGAGAAGAGAGAGGCATTTGGACGATTTTTGCAGGGAAAAAATGAAATTGAGTGGGAGATGTATAAAAGAAAGAGACGGGAGGTCAAGAGAAAGGTGCAAGAGGTGAAAAAGAGGACAAATGAGGGTTGGGGTGAGAGAGTATCACTAAATTTTAGGGAGAATAAAAAGATATTCTGGAATGAGGTAAATAAAGTGTGTAAGACAAGGGAGCAAATGGGAACTTCAGTGAAGGGCGCAAATGGGGAGGTCATAACGAGTAGTGGTGATGTGAGAAGGAGATGGAGTGAATATTTTGAAGGTTTGTTGAATGTGTTTGATGATAGAGTGGCAGATATAGGGTGTTTTGGTCGAGGTGGTGTGCAAAGTGAGAGGGTTAGGGAAAATGATTTGGTAAACAGAGAAGAGGTAGTAAAAGCTTTGCGGAAGATGAGAGCCGGCAAGGCAGCAGGTTTGGATGGTATTGCAGTGGAATTTATTAAAAATGGGGGTGACTGTATTATTGACTGGTTGGTAAGGTTATTTAACGTATGTATGACTAATGGTGAGGTGCCTGAGGATTGGCGGAATGCGTGCATATTGCCATTGTACAAAGGCAAAGGGGATAAGAGTGAGTGCTCAAATTTCAGAGGTATAAGTTTGTTCATGATTCCTGGTAAATTATATGGGAGGGTATTGATTGAGAGGGTGAAGGCATGTACAGAGCATCAAATTGGGGAAGAGCAGTGTTTTTTCAGAAGTGGTAGAGGATGTGTGGATCAGGTGTTTGCTTTGAAGAATGTATGTGAGAAATACTTAGAAAAGCAAATGGATTTGTATGTAGCATCTATGGATCTGGAGAAGGCATATGATAGAGTTGATAGAGATGCTCTGTGGAAGGTATTAAGAATACATGGTGTGGGAGGCAAGTTGTTAGAAGCAGTGAAAAGATTTTATCTAGGATGTAAGGCATGTGTACGTGTCGGAAGAGAGGAAAGTGATTGGACCTCAGTGAATGTAGGTTTGCGGCAGTGGTGTGTGATGTCTCCATGATTGTTTAATTTGTTTATAGATGGGGTTGTTAGGGAGGTAAATGCAAGAGTTTTGGAAAGAGGGGCAAGTATGAAGTCTGTTGTGGATGAGAGAGCTTGGGAAGTGAGTCAGTTGTTGTTCGCTGATGATACAACGCTGGTGGCTGATTCATGTGAGAAACTGCAGAAGCTGGTAACTGAGTTTCGTAAAGTGTGTGAAAGAAGAAAGTTAAAAGTAAATGTGAATAAGAGCAAGGTTATTAGGTACAGTTGGGTTGAGGGTCAAGTAAATTGGGAGGTAAGTTTGAATGGAGAAAAACTGGAGGAATTGAAGTGTTTTAGATATCTGAGAGTGGATCTGGCAGCAGATGGAACTATGGAAGCGGAAGTGAATCATAAGGTGGGGGAGGGGGAAAATCATGGGAGGCTTGAAGAATGTGTGGAAGTCGAGAACATTATCTCGGAAAGCAAAAATGGGTATGTTTGAAAGAATAGTGGTTCCAACAATGTTGTATGGTTCCGAGGCGTGGGCTATGGATAGAGTTGTGCGCAGGAGGATGGATTTGCTGGAAATGAGATGTTTAAGGACAATATGTGGTGTGAGGTGGTTTGATCAAGTAATGTAAGGGTAAGAGAGATGTGTGGAAATAAAAAGAGCGTGGTTGAGAGAGCAGAAGAGGGTGTTTTGAAATGGTTTGGGCACATGGAGAGAATGAGTGAGGAAAGATTGACCAAGAGGATATATGTGTCGGAGGTGGAGGGAACGAGGAGAAGAGGGAGACCAAATTGGAGGTGGAAAGATGGAGTGAAAAAGATTTTGTGTGATCGGGGCCTGAACATGCAGGAGGGTGAAAGGAGGGCAAGGAATAGAGTGAATTGGAGCGATGTGGTATACCGGGGTTGACATGCTGTCAGTGGATTGAATCAAGGTATGTGAAGCGTCAGAGGTAAACCATGGCAAGCTGTGTAGGTATGTATATTTGCGTGTCTGGACGTATGTATATACATGTTTATGTGGTTGGGTTGAGCCATTTCTTTCGTCTGTTTCCTTGCGCTACCTCGCAAACGCGGGAGACAGCGACAAAGCAAAAACAAATATATATATATATATATATATATATATATATATATATATATATATATATATATATATATATATATATATATATATATATAGATAGATAGATAGATAGATAGATACATATATTTTCTTTCTTTTTTTTTTTTTTTGCTTTGTCGCTGTCTCCCGCGTTTGCGAGTTAGCGCAAGGAAACAGACGAAAGAAATGGCCCAACCCACCCACATACACATATATATACATACGTCCACACACGCAAATATACATACCTACACAGCTTTCCATGGTTTACCCCACACGCTTCACATGCCCTGATTCAATCCACTGACACCACGTCAACCCCGGTATACCACATCGCTCCAATTCACTCTATTCCTTGCCCTCCTTTTACCCTCCTGCATGTTCAGGCCCCCATCACACAAAATATTTTTCACTTCATCTTTCCACCTCCAATTTGGTCTCCCTCTTCTCCTCGTTCCCTCCACCTCCGACACATATATCCTCTTGGTCAATCTTTCCTCACTCATTCTCTCCATGTGCCCAAACCATTTCAAAACACCCTCTTCTGCTCTCTCAACCACGCTCTTTTTATTTCCACACATCTCTCTTACCCTTACATTACTTACTCGATCAAACCACCTCACACCACATATTGTCCTCAAACATCTCAGTTCCAGCACATCCATCCTCCTGCGCACCACTCTATCCATAGCCCACGCCTCGCAACCATACAACATTGTTTGAACCACTATTCCTTCAAACATACCCATTTTTGCTTTCCGAGATAATGTTCTCGACTTCCACACATTCTTCAAGGCTCTCAAAATTTTCGCCCCTCCCCCACCCTATGATCCACTTCCGCTTCCATGTTTCCATCCTCTGCCAGATCCACTCCCAGATATCTAAAACACTTCACTTCCTCCAGTTTTTCTCCATTCAAACTCACCTCCCAATTGACTTGACCCTCAACCCTACTGTACCTAATAACCTTGCTCTTATTCACATTTACTCTTAACTTTCTTCTTTCACACACTTTACCAAACTCAGTACCCAGCTTCTGCAGTTTCTCACATGAATCAGCCACTAGCGCTGTATCATCAGCGAACAACAACTGATTCACTTCCCAAGCTCTCTCATCCCCAACAGACTTCATACTTGCCACTCTTTCCAAAACTCTTGCATTCACCTCCCTAACAACCCCATCCATAAACAAATTAAACAACCATGGAGACATCACACACCCCTGCCGCGAAACTACATTTACTGAGAACGAATCACTTTCCTCTCTTCCTACAAGTGCACATGCCTTACATCCTCGATAAAAACTTTTCACTGCTTCTAACAACTTGCCTCCCACACCATATATTCTTAATAACTTCCACAGAGCATCTCTATCAACTCTATCATCTCTATCAACTCTATCATATGCCTTCTCCAGATCCATAAATGCTACATAAAAATCCATTTGCTTTTCTAAGTATTTCTCACATACATTCTTCAGAGCAAACACCTGATTCACACATCCTCTACCACTTCTGAAACCACACTGCTCTTCCCCAATCTGATGCTCTGTACATGCCTTCACCCTCTCAATCAATACCCTCCCATATAATTTACCAGGAATACTCAACAAACTTATACCTCTGTAATTTGAGCACTCACTCTTATCCCCTTTGCCTTTGTACAATGGCACTATGCACGCATTCCGCCAATCCTCAGGCACCTCACCATGAGTCATATATACATTAAATAACCTCACCAACCTGTCAACAATACAGTCACCCCCTTTTTTAATAAATTCCACTGCAATACCATCCAAACCTGCTGCCTTGCCGGCTTTCATCTTCCGCAAAGCTTTTACTACCTCTTCTCTTTTTACTAAATCATTTTCCCTAACCCTCTCACTTTGCACACCACCTCGACCAAAACACCCTATATCTGCCACTCTATCATCAAACACATTCAACAAACCATCAAAATACTCACTCCATCTCCTTCTCACATCACCACTACTTGTTATCACCTCCCCATTTGCGCCCTTCACTGAAGTTCCCATTTGCTCCCTTGTCTTACGCACTTTATTTACCTCCTTCTAGAACATCTTTTTATTCTCCTTAAAATTCAATGATACTCTCTCACCCCAACTCTCATTTGCCCTTTTTTTTCACCTCTTGCACCTTTCTCTTGACCTCCTGTCTCTTTCTTTTATACATCTCCCACTCAATTTCATTTTTTCCATGCAAAAATCGTCCAAATGCCTCTCTCTTCTCTTTCACTAATACTCTTACTTCTTCATCCCACCACTCACTACCCTTTCTAATCAACCCATCTCCCACTCTTCTCATGCCACAAGCATCTTTTGCGCAATCCATCACTGATTCCCTAAATACATCCCATTCCTCCCCCACTCCCCTTACTTCCATTGTTCTCACCCTTTTCCATTCTGTACTCAATCTCTCCTGGTACTTCCTCACACAAGTCTCCTTCCCAAGGTCACTTACTCTCACCACCCTCTTCACCCCAACATTCACTCTTCTTTTCTGAAAACCCATACAAATCTTCAACTTAGACTCCACAAGATAATGACCAGACATCCCTCCAGTTGCACCTCTCAGCACATTAACATCCAAAAGTCTCTCTTTCGCGCTCCTGTCAATTAACACGTAATCCAATAACGCTCTCTGGCCATCTCTCCTACTTACATAAGTATACTTATGTATATCTCGCTTTTTAAACCAGGTATTCCCAATCATCAGTCCTTTTTCAGCAAATAAATCTACAAGCTCTTCACCATTTCCATTTACAACACTGATCACCCCATGTATACCAATTATTCCCTCAACTGCCACATTACTCACCTTTGCATTCAAATAACCCATCAATATAACCCGGTCTCTTGCATCAAAACCTCTAACACACTCATTCAGCTGCTCCCAAAACACTTGCCTCTCATGATCTTTCTTCTCATGCCCAGGTGCATATGCACCAATAATCACCCATATATCTCCATCAACTCTCAGTTTTACCCATATTAATCAAGAATTTACTTTCTTACATTCTATCACATACTCCCACAACACCTGTTTCAGGAGTACTACTACTCCTTCCCTTGCTCTTGTCCTCTCAATAACCCCTGACTTTACTCCCAAGACATTTCCAAATCACTCTTCCCCTTTACCCTTGAGCTTCGTTTCACTTTCCTCAAACATACTACCTATCTCTCCTTTTTTTAACATCTTGGTTACATCCACACACATTTAGGCACCCCAATCTGAGCCTTCGAGAAGGATGAGCACTCCCCGCGTGACTCCTTCTTCTGTTTCCCATTTTAGAAAGTTAAAAAAAATACAATTAAGGGAGGATTTCTTGCCCCCCGCTCCCGTCCCCTCTAGTCGCTTTCTACGACACGCGAGGAATGCGTGGGAAGTATTCTTTCACCCCTATCCCCAGGGATAATATATATATATATATATATATATATATATATATATATATATATATATATATATATATATATATATATATATATATATATATATATATATATATATATATATATATATATATATATATATATATATATATATATATATATATATACACATACACACACATACACATACATACGCACATATACACACACACACACACACATACATATATATACATATGAAAAATGTAAGAAACAATATAGAAAACTGAAACTTCTAGCTTGAAATGAAATGAAAAAATGAATATCACATACTGGTTCAACCTCTGGCTATGGAAAAAGGAAATGTATATTTTATTTACACAAACGTTAATAGTAGTTCTCATCAATTTAACAACTGTATCAATAAGCTTCAATGTCTAAGCTACATTTTTTCCAATTTCACTATTTTCTTGTCAAAGCACCATGTATGAAAACTATCACTCCAGTAACACAACTATAAACATTTACTTCCCCTTTAAAAAAGTTCTGGGGAAGTCTGTCTCGATACACTGCGGGACACTCTACCACCTGGCGAGGTTTGTGTTGCAATGGTTCTTGATTCACAAACATAGTAGCATCACTGGTGGGCCAAGGTAGTTCCGTTGGCGAAGAGGAGCTCATGAAACATGTCGGAAAGCATGCTGCTGCAGGCAGGAGTGAAGGCTGATGCAAAGTGGTATCGCTCTGAATGATGTGATGGGGACGAGATGATCCACTGACTCATGTCCGTTACGCCTGCACGGACCATCGGAGGTTACCCGTAGTGGTGGTGCAGGAAGGGAGTGAGGAGGGGGAAGTGATCCCTAAGACAAAGTGGATAATCACATGTGAGGATCATATATCAAACCCCGCTCCTCTAACCCTCGCTGCTGCTGCTGCTGCTGCTGTGTGGAACATGTGTGTTGAGGGTTCCCAGCCGCTCCCCACTGTGCATGTTGCCGGCAGACGGTCACAGCTGGCTGCAGTGCACCTCACTGGTGTTATGTAATTTCTAGACAGCAAGATTGCCTGTGTTGCTGCTTCCTCATATCTATTTAGCAGAAGTATCTGCAGCAGAACATACACTATTTATTAAAAATTTCATAGTTCATATGACGTTACACTCTAACATAATTAAAGCATAGATGTGGTGCTGCCATCTTAGCACACACTACGTCATCAGAAAACGCAGGTTGTACGTTATATACGTCGGTACTTTTGGACGACGAGAAAGCGAAGCCATACGAATAGACGACCAGGTATATATATATGTATATATACATATATATATATATATTATATATATATATATATATATATATATATATATATATATATATATATATATATATATATATATATATATATATATATATATATATATATATATATATATATATATATATATATATATATATATATATATATATATATATATATATATATATATATATATATATATATATATATATATATATATATATATATATATATATATATATATATATATATATATATATATATATATATATATATATATATATATATATATATATATATATATATATATATATATATATATATATATATATTGTTAGAAGCAGTGAAAAGTTTTTATCGAGGATGTAAGGCATGTGTACGTGTAGGATGAGAGGAAAGTGATTGGTTCTCAGTCAATGTAGGTTTGCGGCAGGGGTGTGTGATGTCTCCATGGTTGTTTAATTTGTTTATGGATGGGGTTGTTAGGGAGGTAAATGCAAGAGTTTTGGAGAGAGGGGCAAGTATGAAGTCTGTTGGGGATGAGAGAGCTTGGGAGGTGAGTCAGTTGTTGTTCGCTGATGATACAGCGCTGGTGGCTGATTCATGTGAGAAACTGCAGAAGCTGGTGACTGAGTTTGGTAAAGTGTGTGGAAGAAGAAAGTTAAGAGTAAATGTGAATAAGAGCAAGGTTATTAGGTACAGTAGGGTTGAGGGTCAAGTCAATTGGGAGGTGAGTTTGAATGGAGAAAAACTGGAGGAAGTGAAGTGTTTTAGATATCTGGGAGTGGATCTGGCAGCGGATGGAACCATGGAAGCGGAAGTGGATCATAGGGTGGGGGAGGGGGCGAAAATTCTGAGGGCCTTGAAGAATGTGTGGAAGTCGAGAACATTATCTCGGAAAGCAAAAATGGGTATGTTTGAAGGAATAGTGGTTCCAACAATGTTGTATGGTTGCGAGGCGTGGGCTATGGATAGAGTTGTGCGCAGGAGGATGGATGTGCTGGAAATGAGATGTTTGAGGACAATGTGTGGTGTGAGGTGGTTTGATCGAGTGAGTAACGTAAGGGTAAGAGAGATGTGTGGAAATAAAAAGAGCGTGGTTGAGAGAGCAGAAGAGGGTGTTTTGAAGTGGTTTGGGCACATGGAGAGGATGAGTGAGGAAAGATTGACCAAGAGGATATAAGTGTCGGAGGTGGAGGGAGCAAGGAGAAGAGGGAGACCAAATTGGAGGTGGAAAGATGGAGTGAAAAAGATTTTGTGTGATCGGGGCCTGAACATGCACGAGGGTGAAAGGAGGGCAAGGAATAGAGTGAATTGGAGCGATGTGGTATACCGGGGTTGACGTGCTGTCAGTGGATTGAATCAAGGCATGTGAGGCGTCTGGGGTAAACCATGGAAAGCTGTGTAGGTATGTATATTTGCGTGTGTGGACGTATGTATATACATGTGTATGGGGGGGGGTTAGGCCATTTCTTTCGTCTGTTTCCTTGCGCTACCTCGCAAACGCGGGAGACAGCGACAAAGTATAAAAAGAAAAAAAAAAAAAAAAATATATATATATATATATATATATATATATATATATATATATATATATATATATATATATATATATATATATATATATAGCGGAGGGCCAGAAATCCTCCCCTACTTGTATTAACTTTCTAAAATGGGAAACAGAAGAAGGAATCACGCGGGGAGTGCTCATCCTCCTCGAAGGCTCAGAGTAGGGTGCCTAAATGTGTGTGGATGTAACCAAGATGTGAAAAAAAGGAGAGATAGGTAGTATGTTTGAGGAAAGGAACCTGGATGTTTTGGCTCTGAGTGAAACGAAGCTCAAGGGTAAAGGGGAAGAGTGGTTTGCGAATGTCTGGGGAGTAAAGTCAGGGGTTAGTGAGAGGACAAGAGCAAGGGAAGGAGTAGCAATACTCCTGAAACAGGAGTTGTGGGAGTATGTGATAGAGTGTAAGAAAGTAAATTCTCGATTAATATGGGTAAAACTGAAAGTTGATGGAGAGAGGTAGTGATTATTGGTGCATATGCACCTGGGCATGAGAAGAAAGATCAAGAGAGGCAAGTGTTTTGGGAGCAGCTGAATGAGTGTGTTAGTGGTTTTGATGCACGAGACCGGGTTATAGTGATGGGTGATTTGAATGCAAAGGTGAGTAATGTGGCAGTTGAGGGAATAATTGGTATATATGGGTTGTTCAGTGTTGTAAATGGAAATGGTGAAGAACTTGTAGATTTATGTGCTGAAAAAGGACTGATGATTGGGAATACCTGGTTTAAAAAGCGAGATATACATAAGTATACTTATGTAAGTAGGAGAGATGGCCAGAGAGCGTTATTGGATTACGTGTTAATTGACAGGCGTGCGAAAGAGAGACTTTTGGATGTTAATGTGCTGAGAGGTGCAACTGGAGGGATGTCTGATCATTATCTTGTGGAGGCTAAGGTGAAGATTTGTATGGGTTTTCAGAAAAGAAGAGTGAATGTTGGGGTGAAGAGGGTGGTGAGAGTAAGTGAGCTTGAGAAGGAGACCTGTGTGAGGAAGTACCAGGAGAGACTGAGTACAGAATGGAAAAAGGTGAGAACAATGGAAGTAAGGGGAGTGGGGGAGGAATGGGATGTATTTAGGGAATCAGTGATGGATTGCGCAAAAGATGCTTGTGGCATGAGAAGAGTGGGAGGTGGGTTGATTAGAAAGGGTAGTGAGTGGTGGGATGAAGAAGTAAGAGTATTAGTGAAAGAGAAGAGAGAGGCATTTGGACGATTTTTGCAGGGAAAAAATGCAATTGAGTGGGAGATGTAAAAAAGAAAGAGACAGGAGGTCAAGAGAAAGGTGCAAGAGGTGAAAAAAAGGGTAAATGAGAGTTGGGGTGAGAGAGTATCATTAAATTTCAGGGAGAATAAAAAGATATTCTGGAAGGAGGTAAATAAAGTGCGTAAGACAAGGGAGTAAATGGGAACTTCAGTGAAGGGCGCAAATGGGGAGGTGATAACAAGTAGTGGTGATGTGAGAAGGAGATGGAGTGAGTATTTTGAAGGTTTGTTGAATGTGTTTGATGATAGAGTGGCAGATATAGGGTGTTTTGGTCGAGGTGGTGTGCAAAGTGAGAGGGTTAGGGAAAATGATTTGGTAAACAGAGAAGAGGTAGTAAAAGCTTTGCGGAAGATGAAAGCCGGCAAGGCAGCAGGTTTGGATGGTATTGCAGTGGAATTTATTAAAAAAGGGGGTGACTGTATTGTTGTCTGGTTGGTAAGGTTATTTAATGTATGTATGACTCATGGTGAGGTGCCTGAGGATTGGCGGAATGCGTGCATAGTGCCATTGTACAAAGGCAAAGGGGATAAGAGTGAGTGCTCAAATTACAGAGGTATAAGTTTGTTGAGTATTCCTGGTAAATTATATGGGAGGGTATTGATTGAGAGGGTGAAGGCATGTACAGAGCATCAGATTGGGGAAGAGCAGTGTGGTTTCAGAAGTGGTAGAGGATGTGTGGATCAGGTGTTTGCTTTGAAGAATGTATGTGAGAAATACTTAGAAAAGCAAATGGATTTGTATGTAGCATTTATGGATCTGGAGAAGGCATATGATAGAGTTGATAGAGATGCTCTGTGGAAGGTATTAAGAATATATGGTGTGGGAGGAAAGTTGTTAGAAGCAGTGAAAAGTTTTTATCGAGGATGTAAGGCATGTGTACGTGTAGGAAGAGAGGAAAGTGATTGGTTCTCAGTGAATGTAGGTTTGCGGCAGGGGTGTGTGATGTCTCCATGGTTGTTTAATTTGTTTATGGATGGGGTTGTTAGGTAGGTAAATGCAAGAGTTTTGGAAAGAGGGGCAAGTATGAAG
The DNA here is from genome assembly GCF_036320965.1 of Panulirus ornatus. Taxonomy (NCBI): domain Eukaryota; kingdom Metazoa; phylum Arthropoda; class Malacostraca; order Decapoda; family Palinuridae; genus Panulirus; species Panulirus ornatus. Next base: position 37,239,203 of record NC_092228.1, on the reverse strand, counting down.
TCTGTTGGGGATGAGAGAGCTTGGGAAGTGAGTCAGTTGTTGTTCGCTGATGATACAGCGCTGGTGGCTGATTCATGTGAGAAACTGCAGAAGCTGGTGACCGAGTTTGGTAAAGTGTGTGGAAGAAGAAAGTTAAGAGTAAATGTGAATAAGAGCAAGGTTATTAGGTACAGTAGGGTTGAGGGTCAAGTCAATTGGGAGGTGAGTTTGAATGGAGAAAAACTGGAGGAAGTGAAGTGTTTTAGATATCTTGGAGTGGATCTGGCAGCGGATGGAACCATGGAAGCGGAAGTGGATCATAGGGTGGGGGAGGGGGCGAAAATTTTGGGGGCCTTGAAGAATGTGTGGAAGTCGAGAACATTATCTCGGAAAGCAAAAATGGGTATGTTTGAAGGAATAGTGGTTCCAATAATGTTGTATGGTTGCGAGGCGTGGGCTATGGATAGAGTTGTGTGCAGGAGGATGGATGTGCTGGAAATGAGATGTTTGAGGACAATGTGTGGTGTGAGATGGTTTGATCGAGTGAGTAACGTGAGGGTAAGAGAGATGTGGAAATAAAAAGAGCGTGGTTGAGAGAGCAGAAGAGGGTGTTTTGAAGTGCTTTGGGCACATGGAGAGGATGAGTGAGGAAAGATTGACCAAGCGGATATATGTGTCGGAGGTGGAGGGAACAAGGAGAAGAGGGAGACCAAATTGGAGGTGGAAAGATGGAGTGAAAAAGATTTTGTGTGATCGGGGCCTGAACATGCAGGAGGGTGAAAGGAGGGCACGGAATAGAGTGAATTGGAGCGATGTGGTATACCGGGGTTGACGTGCTGTCAGTGGATTGAATCAAGGAATGTGAAGCGTCTGGGGTAAGCCATGGAAAGCTGTGTAGGTATGTATATTTGCGTGTGTGGACGTATGTATATACATGTGTATGGGGGGGGTTGGGCCATTTCTTTCGTCTGTTTCCTTGCGCTACCTCACAAACGCGGGAGACAGCGACAAAGTATAAAAAAAAAATATATATATATATATATATATATATATATATATATATATATATATATATATAACAATATACATATACATGTATATATATACCAATGGATGTAAGGGGAGTGGGGGAGGAATGGGATGTATTTAGGGAAGCAGTGATGGATTCCGCAAAAGATGCTTGTGGCATGAGAAGAGTGGGATGTGGGTTGATTAGAAAGGGTAGTGAGTGGTGGGATGAAGAAGAAAGATTATTAGTGAAAGAGAAGAGCTAGGGATTGGAACGATTTTTCCAGGGAAAAAATGCAATTGAGTGGTAGATATATAAAAGAAAGAGACAGGAGGTCAAGAGAAAGGTGCAAGAGGTGAAAATAAAAGGGCAAATGAGAGTTGGGGTGAGAGAGTATCATTGAATTTTAAGGAGAATAAAAAGATGTTCTGGAAGGAGGTAAATAAAGTGCGTAAGACAAGGGAGCAAATGGGAACTTCAGTGAAGGGCGCAAATGGGGAGGTGATAACAAGTAGTTGTGATGTGAGAAGGAGATGGAGTTAGTATTTTGAAGTTTTGTTGAATGTGTTTGATGATAGACTGGCAGATATAGGGTGTTTTGGTCGAGGTGGTGTGCAAAGTGAGAGGGTTAGGGAAAATGATTTTGTAAACAAAGAAGAGGTAGTAAAAGCTTTGCGGAAGATGAAAGCCGGCAAGGCAGCAGGTTTGGATGGTATTGCAGTGGAATTTATAAAAAAAAGGGGGCGACTGTATTATTGACTGGTTGGTAAGGTTATTTAATGTATGTATGACTCATGGTGAGGTGCCTGAGGATTGGCGGAATGCGTGCATAGTGCCATTGTACAAAGGGAAAGGGGATAAGAGTGAGTGCTCAAATTTCAGAGGCATAAGTTTGTTGAGTATTCCTGGTACATTATATGAGAGGGTATTGATTGAGAGGGTGAAGGCATGTACAGACCATCAGATTGGGGAGGAGCAGTGTGGTTTCAGAAGTGGTAGAGGATATGTGGTTCAGGTGTTTACTTTGAAGAATGTATGTGAGAAATACTTAGAAAAGCAAATGGATTTTTATGTAGCATTTATGGATCTGGAGAAGGCATATGATAGAGTTGATAGAGATGCTCTGTGGAAGGTATTAAGAATATATAGTGTGGGAGGCAAGTTGTTAGAAGCAGTGAAAAGATTTTATCGTGAATGTAAGGCATGTGTACGTGTAGGAAGAGAGGAAAGTGACTGGTTCTCAGTGAATGTAGGTTTGCGGCAGGGATTTGTGATGTCTCCATGGTTGTTTAATTTGTTTATAGATGGAATTCTTAGGGATGTGAATGCAAGAGTTTTGGAAAGAGGGGCAAGTATGAAGTCTGTTGGGGATGAGAGAGCTTGGGAAGTGAGTCAATTGTTGTTCGCTGATGATACAGCGCTGGTGGCTGATTCATGTGAGAAAATGCAGAAGCTGGTGACTGAGTTTGGTAGAGTGTGTGAAAGAAGAAAGTTAAGAGTATATGTGAATAAGAGCAAGGTTATTAGGTACAGTAGGGTTGAGGGTCAAGTCAATTGGGAGGTGAGTTTGAATGGAGAAAAACTGGAGGAAGTGAAGTGTTTTAGATATCTGGGAGTGGATCTGGCAGCGGATGGAACCATGGAAGCGGAAGTGGATCATAGGGTGGGGGACGGGGCGAAAATCCTGGGGGCCTTGAAGAATGTGTGGAAGTCGAGAACATTATCTCGGAAAGCAAAAATGGGTATGTTTGAAGGAATAGTGGTTCCAACAATGTTGTATGGTTGCGAGGCGTGGGCTATGGATAGAGTTGTGCGCAGGAGGATGGATGTGCTGGAAATGAGATGTTTGAGGACAATGTGTGGTGTGAGGTGGTTTGATCGAGTGAGTAAGGTAAGGGTAAGAGAGATGTGTGGAAATAAAAAGAGCGTGGTTGAGAGAGCAGAAGAGGGTGTTTTGAAGTGGTTTGGGCACATGGAGAGAATGAGTGAGGAAAGATTGACCAAGAGGATATATGTGTCGGAGGTGGAGGGAACAAGGAGAAGAGGGAGACCAAATTGGAGGTGGAAAGATGGAGTGAAAAAGATTTTGTGTGATCGGGGCCTGAACATGCAGGAGGGTGAAAGGAGGGCAAGGAATAGAGTGAATTGGAGCGATGTGGTATACCGGTGTTGACGTGCTGTCAGTGGATTGAAGCAGGGCATGTGAAGCGTCTGGGGTAAACCATGGAAAGCTGTGTAGGTATGTATATTTGCGTGTGTGGACGTATGTATATACATGTGTATGGGGGGGGGGGGTTGGGCCATTTCTTTCGTCTGTTTCCTTGCGCTACCTCGCAAACGCGGGAGACAGCGACAAAGTATAATAAAAAAAAAAAAAAATATATATATATATATATATATATATATATATATATATATATATATATATATATATATATATATATATATATATATATATATATATATATATATATATATATATATATATATATATATATATATATATATATATATATATATATATATATATATATATATATATATATATATGTATATATATATATCTTCTGTTTCCCATTTTAGAAAGTTAAAAAAAAAAAAAAAATACAAGGAGGGGAGGATTTCTGGCCCCCCGCTCCCGTCCCCTCTAGTCGCTTTCTACGACACGCGAGGAATGCGTGGGAAGTATTCTTTCACCCCTATCCCCAGGGATAATATACATATATATATATATATATATATACACATACACACACATACACACGCACATATACACACACACACACATACATATATATACGTATGAAAAATGTAAGAAACAATTTAGAAAACTGAAATTCTAGCTTGAAATGAAAAGAAAAAAAATGAACGTCACATAATGGTTCAACCTCTGTCTATGGAAAAAGGAAATGTTTAATTTATTTACACAAAAGTCAATTGTAGTTCTCATCAATTTAACCACTGTATCAATAAGCTTCAGTGTCTAAGCTACATTTTTTCCAATTTCACTATTTTCTTTTGAAAGCACCATGTATGAAAACTATCACTCCAGTAACACAACTATAAACATTTACTTCCCCTTTAAAAAAGTTCTGGGGTAGTCTGTCTCGATACACTGCGGGACACTCTACCACCTGGCGAGGTTTGTGTTGCAATGGTTTTTGATTCACAAACGTAGTAGCATCACTGGTGGCCAAGGTAGTTCCGTTGGCGAAGAGGAGCTCATGAAACATGTCGGAAAGCATGCTACTGCAGGCAGGAGTGAAGGCTGATGCAAACTTCAGATGGCATATGATAGAGTTGATAGAACTTCAGAAGGCATATGATAGAGATGCTCTGTGGAAGGTATTAAGAATATATGGTGTGGGAGGCAAGTTGTTAGAAGCAGTGAAAAGTTTTTATCGAGGATGTAAGGCATGTGTACGTGTAGGAAGAGAGGAAAGTGATTGGTTCTCAGTGAATGTAGGTTTGCGGCAGGGGTGTGTGATGTCTCCATGGTTGTTTAATTTGTTTATGGATGGGGTTGTTAGGGAGGTGAATGCAAGAGTTTTGGAAAGAGGGGCAAGTATGAAGTCTGTTGGGGATGAGAGAGCTTGGGAAGTGAGTCAGTTGTTGTTCGCTGATGATACAGCGCTGGTGGCTGATTCATGTGAGAAACTGCAGAAGCTGGTGACTGAGTTTGGTAAAGTGTGTGAAAGAAGAAAGTTAAGAGTAAATGTGAATAAGAGCAAGGTTATTAGTTACAGTAGGGTTGAGGGTCAAGTCAATTGGGAGGTGAGTTTGAATGGAGAAAAACTGGAGGAAGTGAAGTGTTTTAGATATCTGGGAGTGGATCTGGCAGCGGATGGAACCATGGAAGCGGAAGTGGATCATAGGGTGGGGGAGGGGCGAAAATTCTGGGAGCCTTGAAGAATGTGTGGAAGTCGAGAACATTATCTCGGAAAGCAAAAATGGGTATGTTTGAAGGAATAGTGGTTCCAACAATGTTGTATGGTTGCGAGGCGTGGGCTGTGGATAGAGTTGTGCGCAGGAGGATGGATGTGCTGGAAATGAGATGTTTGAGGACAATGTGTGGTGTGAGGTGGTTTGATCGAGTAAGTAACGTAAGGGTAAGAGAGATGTGTGGAAATAAAAAGAGCGTGGTTGAGAGAGCAGAAGAGGGTGTTTTGAAATGGTTTGGGCACATGGAGAGAATGAGTGAGGAAAGATTGACCAAGAGGATATATGTGTCGGAGGTGGAGGGAACGAGGAGAAGAGGGAGACCAAATTGGAGGTGGAAAGATGGAGTGAAAAAGATTTTGTGTGATCGGGGCCTGAACATGCAGGAGGGTTAAAGGAGGGTAAGGAATAGAGTGAATTGGAGCGATGTGGTATACCGGAGTTGATGTGCTGTCAGTGGATTGAATCAGGGCATGTGAAGCGTCTGGGGTAAACCATGGAAAGCTGTGTAGGTATGTATATTTGCGTGTGTGGACGTATGTATATACATGTGTATGGGGGGGGGTTGGGCCATTTCTTTCGTCTGTTTCCTTGCGCTACCTCACAAACGCGGGAGACAGCGACAAAGCAAAAAAAAAAAAAAAAAATATATATATATATATATATATATATATATATATATATATATATATATATATATATATATATATATATATATATATATATATATATATATATATATATATATAAATACACATATATATATATATATATATAGATACACATATATATATAAATACACACATATATATATATATATATATATATATATATATATATATATATATATATATATATATATATATATATATATATATATATATATATACATATCTCCATGTGCCCAAACCATTTCAAAACACCCTCTTTTGCTCTCTCAACCATGCTCTTTTTATTTCCACACATCTCTCTTACTCGTACGTTACTTACTCGATCAAACCACCTCACACCACACATTGTCCTCAAAAATCTCATTTCCAGCACATCCACCCTCCTGCGCACAACTCTATCCATAGCCCACTCCTCGCAACCATACAACATTGTTGGAACCACAATTCCTTCAAACATACCCATTTTTGCTTTCCGAGACAATGTTCTCGACTTCCACACATTCTTCAAGGCTCCCAGGATTTTCGCCCCCTCCCCCACCCTATGATTTACTTCCGCTTCCATGGTTCCATCAGCTACCAGATCCACTCCCAGATATCTAAAACACTTTACTTCCTCCAGTTTTTCTCCATTCAAACTTACCTCCCGATTGACTTGACCCTCAACCCTACTGTACCTAATTACCTTGCTCTTATTCACATTTACTCATATATATATATATATATATATATATATATATATATATATATATATATATATATATATATATATATATATATATATATATATATATATATGTATACATTGAAATATGTACGTATGTGTATGTGCGGGTTGGACACCAGACCCCCAATATTTCAGTTTGTTATGATCCATAGCTATCGTTCCCATCTCGCACTTGCTCTATGAATGATTTGTACTTCACTGAACTTAACACAAATATTGCAAATCCCATGATCTCTCATGCATTGTTAATGTAAAGACTTCCCCTACTACCTTGTTTTTCACAGAAATAGGGAAACTCAAAACCTATGTGGCTCTCACTTTCGGTAACTTCACCAAAGCTTTCGAAATAGTAATAAAAAACACAGTCATCAATTAAGCTCCAGAGTCTCATTCCATCGTTTGCACACATCTGCACTGAGCACCGTTGAGCTGTACGCCTCCGAGGGCGTACCTACAAAAGCTCACAGGCATATAAACTACAAGAAACTCAAATACACATAAACCATAATAATGCAACCAGATGTCAACAGCGTATAAGACAGACGAACGTGGACTACGATACACCGTCTTCAAAAATCATCAACTACGTAATAAGAGACAATAGAGTCAAGCTAGTCATCTAGTGCAAAAACAAAAAGCAGTTTCAGCGTAAGCAACTATTTTACAAAAGGTATGACACTTTGTAAAAATCTATCGTAGTTTATGAAAATAAGATCAGCAAATAGACTATGACCTCCTTACTGATATGACCATTGTGGGAAGCACAACCTGTTTACTGAATTTACAGAAGACCCACCCTACCCTTACAAGAGGGTTTTATCAAAATTACATTTCACCTGTCTCTCACGAGAAATTATAGTTAAATCTTCAAGGATACTACGGCTTGAGCAAGACACAAAACGCCGACACATCGCCGAAAACACTAATCATTATGGAACAACAACCAAATCTCAACAACCAGAACACGAGCCAAGACAGGGTACTACAGCTGCACTCCCGAGCATTGAGTTACGGCCAATGAGAGCGCAACCTACTGGTATTACCCAGCCTCACCCAGTTACCCGCAGTCTTTCCTCAAAGTTTTGCATGTCTGATCTCAGTCAGCCAGATGTTACCTGGTAGGCACGCGAGGAGAGCCACTATGTGCCAACAAAAAAATTTCAAGACAGACCTTAATCAGTCTTCATAGACTGCGACTGGGGTACAAATGCAACTTGCAAATGATCGACGGAATCCTGATTGAGCGTCCTTACTATCAGGAACCAGCAGCACAATCCCTGGAACATTACCTGCTTGACTGCGAGGTGACAGGAAGTCTCCGGACAAGTATCCCGGACTTTCAAAGGAAGATCATGAAATACTAGCTGCTTCATTGGTACACAGAGCCAAGAGCAAGCATCTGCAGCACTTGCTCTACATCATCCAAAGATATCCACCGCCTAGATAGCCGAATCGTCCAATTCGATTCCCCCGTCATGTCTTTTGCTAAATTGGCGGGGAACTCCTCCCCTTGCTGGAATGAGGGGAGGATAATGGACATGCAAGATCCATTCGGACCACTGAGGTGGCGGGAAGTAGGTAATGTCTTGTGGTTCTCTGCAACATACACACGGGAGGGACTTTCTCTGGCCATGTCAGCGGACAGGCTCTGCCAGCGGGCAGAGTTGTACAGAAAACCAGCCGACCTCAAAGTCTCAAGTGCCGCCAAGAGGCACCAGTGAATAGATCGTCCAGGTTCTGAGATGCTGGGGTTTTGGAGATGCTTTTCCAACCGGTGTCATACTGAGATCTATGCACACACACAAGAAACACAGTAACATTAGTCCGGTCCCCTGATCGGACACATGGAACGAGCCGCCTACAGGCAAGGGCCCTTGTCGGACTGCGCAACGATAATCAACCACAACATATCCACAATCTCTCCCAGCTGCTCCACTGACCTCTCCATACGCTCCTGAAGATGATTTGATGAATTCAAATCGAAACGCTGAAACAATCCTGAGAGGCATTACACAACCTCCCCACCTATATATAAAAAGAGATATGAGACTACCAGAAAAATTCAGAAAGAATCTATTAAAAAACAGCTATCTGATGGTTTTAACGTAAAATTTTGGCAAGTGCTACCAACACACACACACACACACACACACACACACACACGACAAAATGATTTTGAGAGAATTTTGCTACATTTGCCATGTCGGTTTTCCTTTCATCTAAGGGGATTTAAGCCCTTCAGAAGTTTAAGGTTCTGCAAGTCGTGATTTGGAATCATGAATCTTGAATATGTTACTGACGTAGGGCAACGAAAACTAAATGCATGATATGGCTTCTACTACTGACAGTATACTGTTTATTTAACGTTGCCCCAGTGAACTACCGTTGTCTGTCAAGCTAACGGGGGTTTTAGTAGTAGCGACAAAGAATATTCTAATCAGATAAGATAATCAAAAAGCCACTAGAGCAAAGGATTGCTTCGCTATATTGTTAGAGTTTTGGAGTTCCTTTTTGGCATCTATCTTCCCTATACAATTTTGATAAGGTACTCATTAAGCCTAGCTTATTGTGTACAGGTCACTTATGATGGTCGTGGTAAAGACCCTACAGGACTTGTGCCTGTGTTTAATCGTAATCACTCCTCATCTGGAAAGTCCAGCTGTACTTTTATGCAGATGCTCATGTGCAAAAGACACACGCTTAGATATAATGGGACATTACCATTGGGCGATATGCGAGACACGCCATCCATACCTCAACAATCAGAGAACCGAACCATCAATACAACACCAGATAATGTAGTTATATTGCATAAATATAGTATTCTACGATCTAGACAAAAGTCCATCAACCAGACAAATGGACTATATATACTAATCAACTAACCGGTTGACACAGTAACGGTGTAGAGCGTCCAGTTACTTCAAAGCAAAATATTAAGGAGCAGATCTGTAAGATCACCAGACTGTGCGCCTAAATTATCAAGAACTGTAATCATATTCCGTCTGTCATCATCTATTTTGTGTAAATATTAAGGTAAACTTATACTCAGTTTATTTTGTCATTTATTTTACCTCAACATTTCCTTGCAGGAGCACTACCAGACGTACAACGTGGCCCTGGGCGTACAGCGTCACTCTCCGCTTAAGAGCAAGTTGAGCCAACTTATGGGCTGGATACAGCAGAGCGGCCTTGTGAGCAAGTTCTTCATGGACTCCCTCCGGTTGGACGCGTCGCTCCGGGTGAGACGCTGTAGTTAACAGATAAAATCAATGTCAAAGTCACTTTCAATTAAACAAAACGTAACGAGACTCCGTCCCAGGAATACGAGGCCAGTCGACTCAGTTTCAGATAAGGAGGCAAGTCGACTCCATCTCCAGAAAATTTATACTTTTGGTCTATTCAGCTCAGGGGACACGATGAAAATTCAGAAGATGTAATGGAACGCCTACCTAAAGCTTGTGGAACACGGTCATAGATTATAAGTTCGAACAGCCGGAGCCCTAAATAGCAGCTCGTAGACATTATGTTTTTCTTTTCTTTTACATATATATATATATATATATATATATTATATGTATATATATATATATATATATATATATATATATATATATATATATATATATATATATATATATATATATATATATATATTATATATATATATATTCTTTCTTTCTTTCAAACTGGTCGCCATTTCCCGCATTAGCGAGGTAGCGTTAAGAACAGGAGGACTGGGCCTTGAGGGAATACCCTCACCTGGCCCAATTCTCTGTTCCCTTCTTTTGGAAAATTAAAAAAAAAACGAGAGGGGAGGATTTCCAGCCCCCCGCTCCCTCCCCTTTTAGTCGCCTTCTACGACACGCAGGGAATACGTGGGAAGTATTCTTTCTCCCCTATCCCCAGGGATAATATGTATATATATATATATATATATATATATATATATATATATATATATATATATATATATATATATATATATATATTATTATTTATTATACTTTGTCGCTGTCTCCCGGGTTTGCGAGGTAGCGCAAGGAAACAGACGAAAGAGATGGCCCAACCCCTCCCATACACATGTATATACATACGTCCACACACGCAAATATACATACCTACACAGCTTTCCATGGCTTACCCCAGACGCTTCACATGCCCTGCTTCAATCCATTGACAGCACGTCAACCCCGGTATACCACATCGCTCCAATTCACTCTATTCCTTGCCCTCCTTTCACCCTCCTGCATGTTCAGGTCCCGATCACACAAAATCTTTTTCACTCCATCTTTCCACCTCCAATTTGGTCTCCCTCTTCTCCTTGTTCCCTCCACCTCCGACACATATATCCTCTTGGTCAATCTTTCCTCACTCATCCTCTCCATGTGCCCAAACCACTTCAAAACACCCTCTTCTGCTCTCTCAACCACGCTCTTTCAATTTCCACACATCTCTCTTACCCTTACGTTACTCACTCGATCAAACCACCTCACACCACACATTGTCCTCAAACATCTCATTTCCAGCACATCCATCCTCCTGCGCACAACTCTATCCATAGCCCACGCCTCGCAACCATACAACATTGTTGGAACCACTATTGGTTCAAACATACCCATTTTTGCTTTCCGAGATAATGTTCTCGACTTCCACACATTCTTCAAGGCCCCCAGAATTTTCGCCCCCTCCCCCACCCTATGATCCACTTCCGCTTCCATGGTTCCATCCGCTGCCAGATCCACTCCCAGATATCTAAAACACTTCACTTCCTCCAGTTTTTCTCCATTCAAACTCACCTCCCAATTGACTTGACCCTCAACCCTACTGTACCTAATAACCTTGCTCTTATTCACATTTAAGAGTAAATGTGAGTAAAATGTGAATATATATATATATATATATATATATATATATATATATATATATATATATATATATATATATATATATATATATATATATATATATATATATGTATATATATATATATATATACATATATATATATATATATATGTATATATATATATATATATATATATATATATAAATATATATATACATATATATATTGGGAGGTGAGTTTGAATGGAGAAAAACTGGAGGAAGTGAAGTGTTTTAGATATCTGGGAGTGGATCTGTCAGCGGATGGAACCATGGAAGCGGAAGTGGATCATAGGGTGGGGGAGGGGGCGAAAATTTTGGGAGCCTTGAAAAATGTGTGGAAGTCGAGAACATTATCCCGGAAAGCAAAAATGGGTATGTTTGAAGGAATAGTAGTTCCAACAATGTTGTATGGTTGCGAGGCGTGGGCTATGGATAGAGTTGTGCGCAGGAGGATGGATGTGCTGGAAATGAGATGTTTGAGGACAATGTGTGGTGTGAGGTGGTTTGATCGAGTAAGTAACGTAAGGGTAAGAGAGATGTGTGGAAATAAAAAGAGCGTGGTTGAGAGAGCAGAAGAGATTGTTTTAAAATGGTTTGGGCACATGGAGAGAATGAGTGAGGAAAGATTGACCAAGAGGATATATGTGTCGGAGGTGGAGGGAACGAGGAGAAGAGGGAGACCAAATTGGAGGTGGAAAGATGGAGTGAAAAAGATTTTGTGTGATCGGGGCCTGAACATGCAGGAGGGTGAAAGGAGGGCAAGGAATAGAGTGAATTGGAGCGATGTGGTATACAGGGGTTGACGTGCTGTCAGTGGATTGAATCAAGGCATGTGAAGCGTCCGGGGTAAACCATGGAAAGCTGTGTAGGTATGTATATTTGTGTGTGTGGACGTGTGTATGTACATGTGTATGGGGGGGGTTGGGCCATTTCTTTCGTCTGTTTCCTTGCGCTACCTCGCAATACGCGGGAGACAGCGACAAAGTATAAAAAAAAAAAAAAAAAAAAAAAAAATATATATATATATATATATATATATTTATGTATATATATATATATATATATATATATATATATATATATATTTTTTTTTTTTTTTTTTCTTTTTTTTTTTTTTTATACCTCGTCGATGTCTCCCGTGTTTGCGAGGTAGCGCAAGGAAACAGACGAAAGAAATGGCCCAACCCCCCCATACACATGTAAATACACACGTCCACACACGCAAATATACATACCTACACAGCTTTCCATGGTTTACCCCGGACGCTTCACATGCCCTGATTCAATCCACTGACAGCACGTCAACCCCTGTATACCACATCGCTCCAATTCACTCTATTCCGTGCCCTCCTTTCACCCTCCTGCATGTTCAGGCCCCGATCACACAAAATCCTTTTCACTCCATCTTTCCACCTCCAATTTGGTCTCCCTCTTCTCCTCGTTCCCTCCACCTCCGACACATATATCCTCTTGGTCAATCTTTCCTCACTCATTCTCTCCATGTGCCCAAACCACTTCAAAACACCCTCTTCTGCTCTCTCAACCACGCTCTTTTTATTTCCACACATCTCTCTTACCCTTACGTTACTTACTCGATCAAACCACCTCACACCACACATTGTCCTCAAACATCTCATTTCCAGCACATCCATCCTCCTGCGCACAACTCTATCCATAGCCCACGCCTCGCAACCATACAACATTGTTGGAACCACTATTCGTTCAAACATACCCATTTTTGCTTTCCGAGATAATGTTCTCGACTTCCACACATTCTTCAAGGCCCCCAGAATTTTCGCCCCCTCCCCCACCCTATGATCCACTTCCGCTTCCATGGTTCCATCCGCTGACAGATCCACTCCCAGATATCTAAAACACTTCACTTCCTCCAGTTTTTCTCCATTCAAACTCACCTCCCAATTGACTTGACCCTCAACCCTACTGTACCTAATAACCTTGCTCTTATTCACATTTACTCTTAACTTTCTTCTTCCACACACTTTACCAAACTCCGTCACCAGCTTCTGCAGTTTCTCACATGAATCCGCCAGCAGCGCTGTATCATCAGCGAACAACAACTGACTCACTTCCCAAGCTCTCTCATCCCCAACAGACTTCATACTTGCCCCTCTTTCCAAGACTCTTGCATTTACCTCCCTAACAACCCCATCCATAAACAAATTAAACAACCATGGAGACATCACACACCCCTGCCGCAAACCTACATTCACTGAGAACCAATCACTTTCCTCTCTTCCTACACGTACACATGCCTTACATCCTTGATAAAAACTTTTCACTGCTTCTAACAACTTGCCTCCCACACCATATATTCTTAATACCTTCCACAGAGCATCTCTATCAACTCTATCATATGCCTTCTCCAGATCCATAAATGCTACATACAAATCCATTTGCTTTTCTAAGTATTTCTCACATACATTCTTCAAAGCAAACACCTGATCCACACATCCTCTACCACTTCTGAAACCACACTGCTCTTCCCCAATCTGATGCTCTGTACATGCCTTCACCCTCTCAATCAATACCCTCCCATATAATTTACCAGGAATACTCAACAAACTTATACCTCTGTAATTTGAGCACTCACTCTTATCCCCTTTGCCTTTGTACAATGGCACTATGCACGCATTCCGCCAATCCTCAGGCACCTCACCATGAGTCATACATACATTAAATAACCTTACCAACCAGTCAACAATACAGTCACCCCCTTTTTTGATAAATTCCACTGCAATACCATCCAAACCTGCTGCCTTGCCGGCTTTCATCTTCCGCAAAGCTTTTACTACCTCTTCTCTGTTTACCAAATCATTTTATATATATATATATATATATATATATATTTCTTTCATACTATTCACCATTTCCCGCATTAGCGAGGTACCGTTAAGAAAAAAGGACTGGGCCTTTGAGGGAATATCCTCACCTGGCCCCCTCCTCTATTCCTTTTTTGGAAAATAAAGAAAAAATAAATGAGAGGGGAGGATTTCCAGCCCCCCGCTCCCGTCCCTTTTAGTCGCATTATACGACACGCAGGAGATACGTGGGAAGTATTCTTTCTCCTCTATCCCCAGGGATAATATATATCTATTATTATTATTATTATCATTATATTGCTTTGTCGCTGTAACCCGCGTTTGCGAGGTAACGCAAGGAAACAGACGAAAGAAATGGCCCAACACATCCCCATACACATGTATATACATACACGTCCTCACACGCAAATATACACACCCATACATGTCAATGTACACATACATATACACACACAGACACATACATATATACACATGCACATAATTTACACTGTCTACCTTTCATTCATTCCCTTCGCCACCTCGCCACACATGGAATACCATCCCCCTTCCCCCTCATGTGTGCGAGGTAGCGCTAGGAAAAGACAACAAAGGCCTCATTCGTTCACACTCAGTCTCTAGCTGTCGTGCAATAATGCCCGAAACCAGAGCTCCCTTTCCACATCCAGGCCCCACACAACTTTCCATGGTTTACCCCAGACACTTCAAAAACCCTGACTCAATCCACTGACAGCACGTCAAATCCGGTATACCACATCGATCCAATTCACTCTATTCCTTGCCCGCCTTTCACCCTCCTGCATGTTCAGGCCCCGATCACTCAAAATCTTTTTCACTCCATCTTTCCACCTCCAATTTGGTCTTCCACTTCTCCTCGTTCCCTCCACCTCCGACACATATGTCCTCTTGGTCAATATTTCCTCACTCATTCTCTCCATGTGCCCAAACCATTTCAAAACACCCTCTTCTGCTCTCTCAACCACGCTCTTTTTATTTCCACACATCTCTCTTACCCTTACATTACTTTCTCGATCAAACCACCTCACACCACACATTGTCGTCAAACATCTTATTTCCAGCAAATCCACCCTCCTGCGCACAACTCTATCCATAGCCCACGCCTCGCAACCATACAACATTGTTAGAACCACCATTCCTTCAAACATACCCATTTTTGCTTTCCGAGATAATGTTCTCGACTTCCACACATTCTTCAAGGCTCCCAGGATTTTCGCTCCCTCCCCCACCCTATGATTCACTTCCGCTTCCATGGTTCCATCAGCTGCCAAATCCACTCCCAGATATCTAAAACACTTTACTTCCTCCAGTTTTTCTCCATTCAAACTTACCTCCCAATTGACTTGACCCTCAACCCTACTGTACCTAATCACCTTGCTCTTATTCACATTTACTTTTAACTTTCTTCTTTCACACACTTTTCCAAACTCAGTCACCAGCTTCTCGAGATTCTCATATGAATCAGCCACCAGCGCTGTATCATCAGCGAACAACAACTGACTCACTTCCCAAGCTCTATCATCCACAACAGACTTCATACTTGCCCCTCTTTCCAAAACTCTTGCATTCACCTCCCTAACAACCCCATCCATAAACAAATCAAACAACCATGGAGACATCACACACCCCTGCCGCAAACCTACATTCAATGAGAACCAATCACCTTCCTCTCTTCCTACACGTACACATGCCTTACATCCTCGATAAAAACTTTTCACTGCTTCTAACAACTTGCCTCCCACACCATATATTCTTAATACCTTCCACAGAGCATCTCTATCAACTCTATCATATGCCTTCTCCAGATCCATAAATGTTACATATAAATCCATTTGCTTTTCTAAGTATTTCTCACATACATTCTTCAAAGCAAACACCTGATCCACACATCGTCTTCCACTTCTGAAACCACACTGCTCTTCCCCAATCTGATGCTCTGTACGTGCCTTCACCCTCTCAATCAATACCCTCCCATATAATTTACCAGGAATACTCAACAAACTTATACCTCTGTAATTTGAGCACTCACTCTTATCCCCTTTGCCCTTGTACAATGGCACTATGCACGCATTCCGCCAATCCTCAGGCACCTCACCATGAGTCATACATACATTAAATAACCTTACCAACCAGTCAACAATACAGTCACCCCCTTTTTTAATAGATTCCACTGCAATACCATCCAAACCTGCTGCCTTGCCCGCTTTCATCTTCCGCAAAGCTTTTACTACCTCTTCTCTGTTTACCAAATCATTTTCCCTAACCCTCTAACTTTGCACACCACCTCGACCAAAACACCCTATGTCTGCCACTCTATCATCAAACACATTCAACAAACCTTCACAATACTCCCTCCATCTCCTTCTCAAATCACCACTACTTGTTATCACCTCCCCATTAGCGCCCTTAGCAGAAGTTCCCATTTGATCCCTTGTCTTACGCACTTTATTTACCTCCTTCCAGAATATCTTTTTATTTTCCTTAAAATTTAATGATTCTCTCTCAGCACAACTCTCATTTGCCTTCTTTTTCACCTCTTGCACCTTCCTCTTGACCTCCTGTCTCTTTCTTTTATTCATCTTCCACTCAATTGCATTTTTTCCCTGTAAAAATCGTCCAAATGCCTCTCTCTTCACTTTCACTAATAATCTTACTTCTTCATCCCACCACTCACTACCCTTTCTAATCAACCCACCTCCCAAGCTTCTCATGCCAGAGGCATCTTTTGCGCAATCCATCACTGATTCCTTAAATATATTCGATTCCTCCCCCACTCCCCTTACTTCCATTGTTCTCACCTTTTTCCATTCTGTACCCAGTCTCTCCTGGTACTTCCTCACACAAATCTCCTTCCCAAGCTCACTTACTCTCACCACCCTCTTCACCCCAACATTTTCTCTTCTTTTCTGAAAACCCATACAAATCTTTACCTTAGCCTCCACAAGATAATGATCAGACATCCCTCCAGCTGAACCTCTCAGCACATTAACATCCAAAAGTCTCTCTCTCGCGCGCCTGTCAATTAACACGTAATCCAATAACGCTCTCTGGCCATCTCTCCTACTTACATACGTATACTTATGTATATCTCGCTTTTTAAACCAGGTATTCCCAATCACCAGTCCTTTTTCAGCACATAAATCTACAAGCTCTTCACCATTTCCATTTACAGCACTGAACACCCCATGTATACCAATTATTCCCTCAACTGCCAGATTACTCACCTTTGCATTCAAATCACCCATCATTATAACCCGGTCTTGTGCATCAAAACCACTAACACACTCATTCAGCTGCTCCCAAAACACTTGCCTCTCATGATCTTTCTTCTCATGCCCAGGTGCATATGCACCAATGATCACCCATCTCTCTCCATCAACTTTCAGTTTTACCCACATTAATCGAGAATTTACTTTCTTACATTCTATCACATACTCCCACAACTCCTGTTTCAGGAGTACTGCTACTCCTTCCCTTGCTCTTGTCCTCTCACTAACCCCTGACTTTACTCCCAAGACATTCCCAAACCACTCTTTCCCTTTACCCTTGAGCTTCGTTTCACTCAGAGCCAAAACATCCAGGTTCCTTTCCTCAAACATACTACCTATCTCTCCTTTTTTCACATCTTGGTTACATCCACACACATTTAGACACCCCAATCTGAGTCTACGAGGAGGATGAGCACTCCCCGCGTGACTCTTTCTGTTTCCCATTTTTTAGAAAGTTAAAATACAAGGAGGGGAGGATTTCTGGTCCCCCGCTCCCGTCCCCTCTAGTCGCCTTGTCGGACACGTGAGGAATGCGTGGGAAGTATTCTTTCACCCCTATCCCCAGGGATAATATATATATATATATATATATATATATATATATATATATATATATATATATATATATATATATATATATATATATATATATATATATATATATACATATGAAAAATGTAAGAAATAATTTAGAAAACTGAAACTTCTAGCTTTAAGTGAAATGAAAAATGAATGTCGCATAATGGTTCAACCTCTGGCTTATGGAAAAGGGAAATGTACAATTTATTTACACAAACGTCAAAAGTAGTTTTCATCAATTTAACCACTGTATCATGCTGCCTGGTCCACTTCTCTTCTCATGAAACTGGAATATTGGCTTATGATGTTTCTCAATTGTCTTCATTACACAAAGTACAACCATATCTTGGATACATGCGGGTAGGTAGTTGGTCATCCGCCATAATAAAGCCTTGACAGACCAAAAGTTTATCTAGACCTCAACTTTTCCAGTACATTCATGAAAAACACCTTTTTGCTTTCCATCTCTATCACTTTGAAAAATGCTCCCTTTGTTCACATTTCAATGAAAGAATAAGCTTCAATGTCTGAGCTACATTCTTTTCCAATTTCACTATTTTCTTGTCAAAGCACCATGTATGAAAACTATCACTCCAGTAACACAACTATAAACATTTACTTCCCCTTTAAAAAAGTTCTGGGGAAGTCTGTCTCGATATACTGCGGGTCACTCTACCACCTGGCGAGGTTTGTGTTGCAATGGTTCTTAATTCACAAAAGTAGTAGCATCACTGGTGGGCGGATGAACATTCTTGTAACCAAAGCGAGGATCACAATCCGTGCAACTACTTGTACCACCACGTCCAAGTATGTTCACACGAACATACCCATTTTATCATGTAGTGGGTGTTGCCAGGTCCTTTCCAACTGTATTGGTGTTTGTATTCACCAGCCTGGGTAACCTAGCAGCCTGGAGCGTCCATCCTACCGACCTGGACCTCATCCGTGTCCAGCTGTTCCTCACCAATACCGACCTCACTCTTCGTGAGTACGGTTCGCAGGAGGACAACGAGTAGATTCTGGTGGTGAATAGCTGACATTTGCCACACCACACCAGCTGTTCCACGTCGGGTTTTTTTTTTCATGATCCGCTTCACATAAGATGCCAACACATGATCAGCTCTGCGACGTCAGTTGATCAAGATATATATATATATATATATATATATATATATATATATATATATATATATATATATATATATATATATATATATATATATGTATTAATTTATTTATTTATTTTGCTTTGTCGCTGTCTCCCGCGTTAGCGAGGTACCGCAAGGAAACAGACGAAAGAATGGCCCAACCCGCCCATATACACATGAATATACATACATGTATACCCATGCGCAATATACATACCTATACATCTCAATGTACACATATATATACACACACAGACATATACATATATACACATGTACATAATTCATACTGTCTACCTTTATTTGTTCCCATCGCCACCTCGCCAAACATGGAATAACAACCCCCTCCCCCCTCATGTGTGCGAGGTAGCGCTAGGAAAAACACCAAAGGCCCCATTCGTTCAAACTCAGTCTCTAGCTGTCATGTAATAATGCACCGAAACCACAGCTCCCTTTCCACATCCAGGCCCCAAACACTTTGCATGGTTTACCCCAGACGCTTCATATGCCCTGGTTAAATCCATTGACAGCACGTCGACCCCGGTATACCGCATCGTTCCAATTCACTCTATTCCTTGCACGCCTTTCACCCTCCTGCATGATCAGTCCCCCATCACTCAAAATCTTTTTCACTTCATCTTTCCACCTCCAATTTGGTCTCCCACTTCTCCTCGTTCCCTCCACCTCTGACACATATATCCTTTTGGTCAATCTTTCCCCACTCATCCTCTCCATGTGACCAAACCATTTCAAAACACACTCTTCTGCTCTCTCAACCACACTCTTTTTATTTCCACACATCTTTCTCACCCTTACGTTACTTAATCGATCAAACCACCTCACACCACATATTGTCCTCAAACATCTCATTTCCAGCACATCCACCCTCCTGAGCATAACTCTATCCATAGCCCACGCCTCGCAACCATACAACATTGTTGGAACCACTATTCCTTCAAACATTCCCATTTATGCTTTCCGAGATAATGTTCTCGACTTCCAAACATTCTTCAAGGCCCACAGAATTTTCGCCCCCTCCCCCACTCTATGATTCACTTCCGCTTTCATGGTTCCATCCGCTGCCAGATCCACTTCCAGATATCTAAAACACTTCACTTCCTCCAGCTTTTTTCCATTGAAACTTACCTCCCAATTTACTTGAAACTCAACCCTACTGCACCTAATAACCTTGCTCTTATTCACATTTACTCTTAACTTTCTTCTTTCACACACTTTACCAAACTCAGTCACCAGCATCTGCAGTTTCTCACATGAATCAGCCACCAGCGCTGTATCATCAGCGAACAACAACTGACTCACTTCCCGAGCTCTCTCATCCACAACAGACTGCATACTTGCACCTCTTTCCAACAATCTTGCATTCACCTCCCTAACAACCCCATCCATAAACAAATTTAACAACCATAGAGACATCACACACCCCTGCCGCAAATCTACATTCACTGAGAACCAACTACTTTCCTCTCTTCCTACACGAACACATGCCTTACATCCTCGTTAAAAACTTTTCACTGCTTCTAACAACTTGCCTCCCACACCATATTTTCTTCAAACCTTCCACAGAGCATCTGTATCAACCCTATCATATGCCTTCTCCAGATCCATAAATGCTATATACAAATCCATTTGTTTTTCTAAGTATTTCTCACATACATTCTTCAAAGCAAACACCTGAACCACACATACTCTATCACTTCTGAAACCACACTGCTCTTCACCAATGTGGTGCTCTGTACATGCCTTCACCCTCTCAATCTATACCCTTCCATATATTTTACCAGGAATACTCAACAAACTTATACCTCTGTAATTTGAGCACTCAATCTTATCCCCTTTGCCTTTGTACAATGACACTATGCAAGCATTTCACCAATCCTCAGGCACCTCACCATGAATCATACCTACATTAAATAACCTTACCAACTAGTCAACAATGCAGTCAAACCCTTTCTTAACAGATTCCACTGCAATACCATCCAAACCTGCTGCTTTGCCGGCTTTCATCTTCCGTAAAGCTTTTACTACCTCTTCTCTATTTACCAAATCATTTTCCCTAACCCTCTCACTTTGCACACCACCTCGACCAAAACACCCTATATCTTCACTATATCATCAAACACATTCAACAAACCTTGAAAATACTCACTCCATCTCTTTCTCACATCACCACTACTTGTTATCACCTCCCCATTAGCCCCTTTCACTGAAGTTCCCATTTGCTCCCTTGTCTTACGCAATTGATTTACCTCCTTCCAAAACAACTTTTTATTCTCCCTGAAATTTAATGATACTCTCTCACCCCAACTCTCATTTGCCCTCTTTTTCACCTCTTGCACCTTTCTCTTGACCTCCTGCCTCTTTCTTTTATACCCTTCCCACTCATTTGCATTTTTTCCCTGTAAAAATCGTTCAGATGCCTCTCTCTTCTCTTTCACTAATAATCTTACTTCTTCATCCCACCACTCATTACCTTTTCTAATCAACCCATCTCCCACGCTTCTCATGCCACAAGCATCTTTTGCGCAAGCCATCACTGATTCCCTAAATATATCCCATTCCTCCGCCATTCCCCTTACCTCCTTTGTTCTCACCTTTTTCCATTCTCTACTCAGTCTCTCCTGGTACTTCCTCACACAAGTCTTCATCCCAAGCTCACTTACTCTCACCACTCTCTGCACCCCAACATTCTCTCTTCTTTTCTGAAAACCCCAAGAAATCTTCACCTTCTCCTCCACAAGATAATAATCAGACATCCCTACAGTTGCAACTCTCAGCACATTAACATCCAAAAGTCTCTCTTTCGTGCGTCTATCAATTAACACGTAATCCAATAACGCTCTCTGGCCATCTCTCCTACTTACATACGTATACTTATGTATATCTTGCACATAAATCTGCA
>NC_092228.1:37145944-37217117 GCF_036320965.1 Panulirus ornatus | reverse complement strand
TGAGAAATACTTAGAAAAGCAAATGGATTTGTATGTAGCATTTATGGATCTGGAGAAGGCATATGATAGAGTTGATAGAGATGCTCTTTGGAATGTATTAAGAATATATGGTGTGGGATGCAAGTTGTTAGAAGCAGTGAAAAGGTTTTATCGAGGATGTAAGGCATATGTACGTGTAGGAAGAGAGGAAAGTGATTGGTTCTCAGTGAATGTAGGTTTGCGGCAGGGGTGTGTGATGTCTCCATGGTTCTTTAATTTGTTTATGGATGGGGTTGTTAGGGAGGTGAATGCAAGAGTTTTGGAAAGAGGGGAAAGTATGAAGTCTGTTGTGGATAAGAGAGCTTGGGAAGTGAGTCAGTTGTTGTTCACTGATGATACAGCGCTGGTGGCTGATTCATGTGAGAAACTGCAGAAGCTGGTGACTGAGTTTGGTAAAGTGTTTGAAAGAAGAAAGTTAAGAGTAAATGTGAATAAGAGCAAGGTTTTTAGGTACAGTAGGGTTGAGGGTCAAGTCAATTGGAATGTAAGTGTGAATGGTCAAAAACTGGAGGAAGTAAAGTGTTTTAGATATCTGGGAGTGGATCTGGCAGCGGATGGAACCATGGAAGCGGAAGTGGATCATAGGGTGGGGGAGGGGGCGAAAATCCTGCGAGCCTTGAAGAATGTGTGGAAGTCGAGAACATTATCTCGGAAAGCAAAAATGGGTATGTTTGAAGGAATAGTGGTTCCAACAATGTTGTATGGTTGCGAGGCGTGGGCTATGGATAGAGTTTTGCGCAGTAGGGTGGATGTGCTGGAAATGAGATGTTTGCGGACAATGTGTGGTGTGAGGTGTTTGATCGAGTAAGTAACGTAAGGGTAAGAGAGATGTGTGGAAATAAAAAGAGCGTGGTTGAGAGAGCAGAAGAGGGTGTTTTGAAATGGTTTGGGCACATGGAGAGAATGAGTGAGGAAAGATTGACCAAGAGGATATATGTGTCGGAGGTGGAGGGAACGAGGAGAAGTGGGAGACCAAATTGGAGGTGGAAAGATGGAGTGAAAAAGATTTTGTGTGATTGGGGCCTGAACATGCAGGAGGGTGAAAGGAGGGCAAGGAATATAGTGAATTGGATCGATGTGGTATACCGGGGTTGACGTGCTGTCAGTGGATTGAATCAGGGCATGTGAAGCGTCTGGGGTAAACCATGGAAAGCTGTGTAGGTATGTATATTTGCGTGTGTGGACGTGTATGTATATACATGTGTATGGGGGTGGGTTGGGCCATTTCTTTCGTCTGTTTCCTTGCGCTACCTCGCAAACGCGGGAGACAGCGACAAAAAAAAGAAAAAAAATATTCCATGAGTCCACGGGGAATATGAAACACGAAAAGTTCCCAAGTGCTCTCTCAACTACACACATTTTATTACCACACCTTTCTCTAACCTTATTTTTACTTACTCGACCAATCCACCTCAAACGACATATTGTCTCATTTCCAGCTCATCCACCCTCCTCCACACAACTCTATCCATAGCCCACGCCTCGCAACCATATTACATCGTTGAAACTACTATTCCTTGAAACATGTCCATTTTTGCATTTCGAGATAATGCTCTAGACTTCCAAACATTCTTCAAGGCTCCCAAGACTTTCACCCCCTCCCCAACCGTATGATTCACTTCTGCTTCCATGGTTCCATCCGCTACCAAATCCACTCCCAGATATCTAAAACACTTCACTTCCTCCAGTTTTTCTCCATTCAAACTTACCTCCCTAATTGAATTGTCCCTCATCCCTACTTTACCTAATAACCTTGCTCTTTTTCACATTTACTCTCAGCTTTCTTCTTTCACACACTTTACCAAACTCATTCACCAGCTTCCACAGTTTCTCACACGAATCAGCCACAAGCGCTGTATCATTACCGAACAACAACTGACTCACTTCCCAAGATCTCTCATTCACAACAGTCTGTATACATGCCCCTTTCTCGAAAACTCTTGCATTCTCATCCCTAAGAACCCCATTCATTAAGAAATTAAACAACTATGGAGACATCACACACCCCTGCCGCAAACCTACATTCACTGAGAACCAATCACTTTCCTCTCTTCCTACACGTACACATGCCTTATATCCTTGATAAAAACTTTGCTTCTAACACTTGCCTCACGCACAATGCATTCTTAATGCCTTCCACAGAGCATCTCTATCAACTCTATCATATGCCTTCTCCAGATCCATAACTGCGACATGGAAATCCATTAGTTTTCTAAGTATTTCTCACATACATTCCTCAAAGCAAATACCTGATCCACACATCCTCTACCACTTATGAATCCACACTGCTCTTCCCCAATCTGATCCTCTGTACATGCCTTCACCCTCTCAATCAATACCTTCCCATATAATTTATCAGGAATACTCAACAAAATTATACTTCTGAAATTTGAGCACCCACTTTTATCCCCATTGTCTTTGTACAATGGCTCTATCCAAGCATTCCGCCAATCCTTAGGCACCTCACCATCAGTCATACATACATTAAATAACCTTACCAATGAGTGAACAATACAGTCATCCCCTTTTTTAATAAAGTCCACTGCAATACCATCCAAACCCGCTGCCTTACAGGCTTTCATCTTCCGAAAAGCTTTTACTACCTCTTCTCTGTTTACCAAATCATTTTCCCTAACGATCTCACTTTGCACACAACCTCGACTATATCTGCCACTCTATCATCAAACACATTCAAGAAACCCTGAAAATACTCACTCCATCTCCTTCTCACATCATCACTACTTGTTATCTCCTCCCCATTAGCTCCCTTTACTGAAGTTCCCATCTGTTCCCTTGTCTTACGCACTTTATTTACCTCCTTCCAAAACATCTTTTTATTCTCCCTAAAACCTAAGGATACTCTCTCACCCCAACTCTCATATGCCCTCTTTTTCACCTTTTGCAACTTTCTCTTTACCTACTGCCTCTTTCTTTTATACACCTCCCACTCATTTCCAATATTTCCCTGCAATAATCGTCCAAATGTCTCTCTCTTCTCTTTCAAAAATAATCGTCCTTCTTCATCCCACCACTCACTACCCTTTCTAAATGCCCACCTCTCACGCTTCTCATGCCACAAGTATCTTTAGCGCAAGCCATCACTGCTTCCCTAAATACATCCCATTCATCCCCCCTCCCCTTACCTCCTTTGTTCTCACCTTTTTCCATTCTGTACTCAGTCTCTGCTGGTACTTCCTCACACAAGTCTCCTTCCCAAGCTCACTTATTCTCACCCTTCTCTTCACCCCAACATTCTCTCTCCTTTTCTGAAAACCTCTCCAAATCTTCATCTTCGCCTCCACAAGATAATGATCAGATATCCCTCCAGGTGCACCTCTCAGCACATTAACATCCAAAAGTCTCTCTTTCGCTCGCCTGTCAATTAACACGTAATCCAATGACGCTCTCTGGCCATCTCTTCTACTTACATACGTATACTTATGTATATCTCTCTTTTTAAACCAGGTATTCCCAATCATCAGTCCTTTTTCAGCACATATATCTACAAGCTCTTCACCATTTCCATACAACACTGAACACCCCATGTATACCAATGATTCCCTCAAATGCCATTACTCACCTTTGCATTCAAATCACCCATCACTATAACCCGGTCTCGTGTATCAAAACCACTAACACACCTCATTCAGCTGTTCCCAAAACACTTGCCGCTTATGATCTTCTCATGCCCAGGTGCATATGCACCAATAACCACCCATCTCTCCCCATCAACTTTCAGTTTTACCCATATCAATCTAGAGTTTAATTTCTTACACTCTATCACATAAACCCCACCACTCCTGTTTCAGGAGTAGCGCTACTCCTTCCCTTGCTCTTCTCCTCTCACTAACCCATGACTTTACTCCCAAGACATACCCAAACCACTCTTCCACTTTACCCTTGAGCTTCGTTTCACTCAGAGCCAAAACATCCAGGTTCCTTTCCTGAAACATACTACCTATCTCTCCTTTTTTTTCATCTTGGTTATATCCACTCACATTTAGACACATAATCTGAGCTTTCGAGGAGGATGAGCACTCCCCAGGTGACTCCTTCTTCTGTTTCTCCTTTTAGAAAGTTAAAATACGAGGAGGGGGGGGGGGTTTCAAGCCCCCCGCTCCCGTCCCCTTTAGTCGCCTTCTACGACACTTGAGGAATGCATGGGAAGTATTCTTTCTCCCCTATCCCCAGGGATATATATATATATATATATATATATATATATATATATATATATATATATATATATATATATATATGTATATATATATATATATATATATATATATATATATATATATATATATATATATACATATATATATATATATATATATATATATATATATATATATATATATATATATATATATATATATATATATATATATATATACATACATCTTTTTCATATTTTACTTTGTAGCTGTCTCCCGCGTTAGCGAGGTAGCGCAAGTGAACAGATGAAGGAATGGCCCAGCCCACCCACATACACATGTATATATATACACGTCTACACACGCAAATATGAATACCTATACATCTCAACGTACACACAGAGAAACATACATATATACACATATACTTAATTCATACTGTCTGCTTTTATTTATTTCCATCGCCACCCAGCCACACTTGAAATAACATCCCCCTCCCCCCTCATATGCGCGAGGTAGCGCTAGGAAAAGACAACAAAGGCCACTTTCGTTAACATTCAGTCTCTAGATGTTATGTAATAATGCACCAAAACCACAGCTCTTTTTCCACATCCAGTCCCCACAAAACCTTCCATGGTTTACAACAGACGCTTCACATGCCCTGGTTCAATCCATTGACAGCATGTCGACCCCGGTATACCACATCGTTCTAATTCACTCTATTCCTTGCACGCCTTTCACCCTCCAGTATGTTCAGGCCCCGGTCACTCAAAATCTTTTTCTCTCCATCTTTCCACCTCTAATTTGGTCTTCCACTTCTCCTCGTTCCCTCCACCTCTGACGCATATATCTTCTTGATCAATCTTTCGTCACTCATTCTCTCCATGTGGCCAAACAATTTCAAAATACCCTCTTCTGCTCTCTTAACCATACTCTTTTTATTACTACACATCCCTCTTACCCTATCATTACTTACTCGATCAAACCACCTTATGCAACATATTTTCTCAAACATCTTATTTCCAGCATATCCACCCTCCTGCGCACAACTCTATCCATAGCCCACGCCTCGCAACCATATAACATTGTTGGAACCACTATTCCTTCAAACATACCCACTTTTGCTTTCCGAAATAATGTTCTCGTTTTCCACACATTCTTCAACGCTTCCAGAACTTTTGCTCTCTCCCCCACCCTATGATTCATTTTCGCTTTCATGGTTCCATTAGCTGCCAAATCAACTCCCAGATATCTAAAACACTTCACTTCCTCCAGTTTTTCTCCATTCAAACTTACCTCCCAATTGACTTGTCCCTCAACCCTACTGTACCTAATAACCTTGCTCTTATTCACATTTACTCTCAACTTTCTTCTTTCACACACTTTACCAAACTCAGTCACCAGCTTCTGCAGTTTCCCACACGAATCAGCCACCAACGCTGTACCATCAACAAATAACAAATGACTCACTTCCCAAGCTCTCTCATTCACAACAAACTTCATACTTGCATCTCTTTCAAAAACTTGCTTTCACCTCCCTAACAGCCCCATCCATAAACAAATCAAACAACCATGGAGACATCACACACCCCTGCCGCAAACCTACATTCACTGGGAACCAATCACTTTCCTCTCTTCCTACACGTACACATGCCTTACAACCTAAATAAAAACTTTTCACTGCTTCTAACAACTTGCCTCCCACACCATATATTCTTAATACCTTCCACAGAGCATCTCTATCAACTCTCTCATATTCCTTCTCCAGATCCATAAACGCTACATACAAATCCATTTGCTTTTCTAAGTAATTCTCAAATACATTCTCCAAAGGAAACATCTGATCCACACATCCTATATAACTTCTAAAACCACACTGCTCTTCCCCAATCTGATGCTCTGTACATACCTGCACCCTCTCAATCAATACCCTCCCATATAATTTCCCAGGAATACTCAACAAACTTTTACGTCTGTAATTCGAGCACTCACTTTTATCCCCTTTGCCTGTGTACAATGGCACAAGCATTCCACCAATCCTCAGGCACCTCACCATGAGTCATACATACATTAAACAAACTTACGAGCCAGTCAGCAATACAGTCACCCTCTTTTTTTTTATAACTTTCACTGCAGTACCATCCAAATCTGCTGCCTTCCCGGCTTTCATCTTTCACAAAACTTTTACTACCTCTTCCCTGTTTACCAAATCATTATCATTAATCGTCTCACTTTGCACACCACCTCCACTAAAACACCCTATATCTGCCACTCTATCATCAAACACATTCAATAAACCTTCAAAATACTCACTCCATCTCCTTCTCACACAACCACTGCTTGTTATCACCTCCCAATTAGCCCCCTTCACTCAAGTTCCCATAGATTCCCTTGTCTGACGCACTTTATTTACCTTCCTCCAAAACATCTTTTTATTCTCCCTAAAAGTTAATGATACTCTCTCATCCAACTCTCTTTTGCCCCTTTTTCAGCTCTTGCACCTTTCTCTTTACCTCCTGCCTCTTTCCGTTATACATCTCCCACTCATTTGCATTATTTCCCTGCAAAAATAGTCCAAATGTCTCTCTCTTCTTTTTCACTAATATTCTTTCTTCTTCATCTCACCACTCATCACCCTTTCTAATCTACCCATCTCCCATCTTTTCTAATCTGCTTACCTCCTACGCTTCTCATGCCAAAGGCATCTTTTGCGGAAGCCATCACTGCTTCCCTAAATACATCCCATTCCTCCCCCTCCCCCCTCATGTGTGCGAGGTAACGCTAGGAAAAGACAACAAAGGCCACATTCGTTCACACTCAGTCTCTAGCTGTCATGTAATAATGCACCGAAACCAAAGCTCCCTTTCCACATCCAGGCCCCACAGAACTTTCTATGGTTTACCCCAGACGATTCACATGCCCTGGTTCAATCCATTGACAGCACGTCGACCCCGGTATACCACATCGATCCAATTCACTCTATTCCTTGCACGCCTTTCACCCTCCCACATGCTCAGGCCCCAATCACACAAAATCTTTTTCACTCCATCTTTCCACCTCCAATTTGGTCTCCCACTTCTCCTCGTTCCCTCCACCTCTGACACATATGTCCTCTTTGTCAATCTTTCCTCACTCATTCTCTCCATGTGACCAAACCATTTCAAAACACCCTCTTCTGCTCTTTCAACCACGCTCTTTTTATTGCCACAAATCTCTTACCCTATTATTACTCACTCGATGAAACCACCTCACACCACATTTTGTCCTCAAGCATCTCATTTCCAGCACATCCACACTCCTCCGCAAAACTCCATCCGTAGCCCACAAATCGCAACTGTACAACATTGTTGGAACCACTATTGCTTTAAAAAACCCATTTTTGCTTTCCGAGATAATGTTCTCGACTTCCACACATTCTCCAGGGCTCCCAGAATTCTCTCTCCCTCCCCTACCCTATGATTCTCTTCCGCTTCCATGGTTCCATCCGTTGCCAAATCCACTCCCAGATATCTAAAACACTTCACCTCCTCTAGTTTTTCTCCATTCAAACTTACCTCCAAATTGACTTGACCCTCAAACCTACTGTACCTAAAAACCTTGGTCTTATTCACATTTATTCTCAAATTTCTTTTTTCTCACACTTTACCGAACTCAGTCACCAACTTCTGCAGTTCCACGCATGAATCAGCCACCAGCGGTATATCATCAGCGAAAAACAACTGACTCACTTCCCAAGATTTCTAATCCACAACAGACTTGCCCCTCTTTCCAAACCTCTTGCATTCACCTCCCTCACAACCCCATCCATAAACAAATTAAAAAACCATGGAGACATCACACACCGCTGCCGCAAACCTACATTCACTGAGAACCAATCAAATTCCTCTCTTCCTACACGTACACAAGTCTTACATGTGTAAGGGAAAGTACAATAGATATATATATATATATATATATATAAAATATCTAAAATATACATATATATATATATATATATATATATATATATATATATATATATATATATATATATATATATATATATATATATATATATATATATATATATCATTTATTAGTCATTATTTTGCTTTGTCGCTGTCTCCCGCGTTAGCGAGGTAGCGCAAGGAAACATACGAAAGAATGGCCCAACCCACCCACATGCACATGTATATACATACTCGTCCGCACACGCACATATACATACCTATATATCGGAACGTATACATATATATACACACACAGACACATCGCCACCTCGCCACACATGAAATAACAACCCTCTTCCCCCCATGTGCGCGGGGTAGCGCTAGGAAAAGACATCACAGGACACAATCGTTCACACTCAGTCTCTAGCTGTCATGTGATAATGCACCGAAACCACATTTCCCTTTCCACATCCAGGCCCCACAGAACTTTCCATTGTTTAACCCAGACGCTTCACATCCTCTGGTTCAATCTATTGACAGCACGTCAACCCCGGTATACCACATCGTTCCAACTCACTTTATTCCTTGCACGCCTTTCACCCTCCTGCATGATGAGGCCCCGATCACACAAAATCTTTTTCACTCCATCTTTCCACCTCCAATTTGGTCTCCCACTTCTCGTTCCCTCCACCTCTGACACATATATCCGCTTGGTCAATCTTTCCACACATATTTTCTCCATGTCACCAAACCACTTCAAAACACACTCTTCTGCTCTTTCAACCACACTCTTTTTCTAACCACATATCTCTCTTACCCTATTATTACTTACTCGATCATGTTGGGTAGATTAGAAAGGGTAGTGAGTGGTGGGATGAAAAAGTAAGAATATTAGTGAAAGAGAGGAGAAAGGCATTTGGACGATTTTTGCAGGGAAATAATGCAAATTAGTGGGAGATGTATAAAATAAAGAGGCAGGGGGTCGAAAAAAAGATGGAAGAGGTGAAAAAAGGGCAAATGAGAGTTGGGGTGAGAGAGTATCATTAAATTTTAGGGAGAATAAAAAGATGTTTTGGAAAGAGGTAAATATAAAGTGCGTAAGACAACTGAACAAATGTGAACTTCAGTGAAGGGGGCTAATCAGTAGGTGATAACAAGTATTGATGATGTGAGAAGGAGATGCAGTAAGTATGTTGAAGGTTTGTTGAATGTGTTTGATGATAGAGTGGCAGATATAGGGTGTTTTGGTCGAGGTGGTGTGCAAAATGAGAGGGTTTTGGATAATGATTTGGTAAACAGAAAAGAGGTAGTAAAAGCTTTACGGAAGATGAAAGCCGGCAAGGCAAAGGGTTTGGATGGTATTGTCGTGGAATTTATAGAAAAAAGGGGGTGACTGTTATGATGAGTGGATGGTAAGGTTATCTGATGTATGTATGACTCATGGTGAGGTGCCTGAGGATTGGCGGAATGCGTGAATAGTGCCATTGTACAAAGGCAAAGGGGATAAGAGTGAGTGCTCAAATTACAGAGGTATAAGTTTGTTGAGAATTCCTGGTAAATTATATGGGAAGGTATTGATTGAGAGGGTGAAGGCATGTACAGAGCATCAGATTGGGGAAGAGCAATGTGGTTTCAGAAGTGGTAGAGGATATGTGGATCAGGTGTTTGCTTTGAAGAATGTATGTGAGAAATACTTAGAAAATCAAATGGATTTGTATGTAGCATTTATGGATCTGGAGAAGGCATATGATAGAGTTGATAGGGATGCCCTGTGGAAGGTACTAAGAATATATGGTGTGGGAGGAAAGTTGTTAGAAACAGTGAAAAGTTTTGTATCAAGGATGTAAGTCATGTGTACGTGTAGGAAGAGAGGAAAGTGAGTGGTTCTCAGTAAATGTAGGTTTGCGGCAGGAGTGTGTGATGTCTGCATGGATGTTTAATTTGTTTATGGATGGGGTTGTTAGGGAGGTGAATGCAAGAGTTTTGGAAAGAGGGGCAAGTATGAAGTCCGTTGGGGATGAGAGAGCTTGGGAAGTGAGTCAGTTGTTGTTCGCTGATGATACAGCGCTGGTGGCTGATTCATGTGAGAAACTGCAGAAGCTGGTGACTGAATTTGGTAAAGTGTGTGAAAGAAGAAAGTTAAGAGTAAATGTGGATAAGAGCAAGGTTATTAGGTACAGTAGGGTCAAGTCAATTTGGAGGTAAGTTTGAATGGAGAAAAACTAGAGGAAGTGAGGTGTTTTAGAGATCTGGGAGTGGATTTGGCAACGGATGGAACCATGGAAGCGGAAGAGAATCATAGAGAGAGAGAGAGAGAGAGAGAGAGAGAGAGAGAGAGAGAGAGAGAGAGAGAGAGAGAGAGAGAGAGAGAGAGAGAGAGAGAGAGAGAGAGAGAGAGAGAGAGAGAGAGAGAGAGAGAGAGAGAGAGAGAGAGAGAGAGAGAGAGAGAGAGAGAGAGAGAGAGAGAGAGAGAGACAGACAGACAGACAGACAGACAGACAGAGAGAGACAGAGTGACAGAGAGAGAGTTGGGGGAGGTGTCGCGACATGTAGACACTATATTTTTTGCTTGTATGAATATCATCTGCAATATAGTTGGAAATCTGTTCAGAGACTTTGGTAAGAAAAGAGCACATAGGGAATGCTTGGAGTCATAACACATATCAGTACATGGTCCAGATGAGACCATTTGTTACAACATTAGAAAGATATACATTCTTAACCATTTACTTTTATAAATGCCAGCTTCTCAAAGACTGCTACAGTGCTTACGTTATCTTATTTGGTGTCTGGCAGCAATTTTCAGGAAAATATGTGTGGAGAATTTTCCTTTTTGCTTTAAGTGTTCGTCACATGATTCCTCACAGCGTCTTGCCCGGGACTGAATATCCTGGATCGATAAGCCAGGGCCATCTTTACTCAATGTGAAAGGATTCCTAAGCTAAACACTAAACACTAAACACTAAACACTAAAACACTAAACACTAAACACTAAACAGCAAAAAAAATCAAGTTAATCCTATATAAGATTTACAAAAAAAAAGCACACATTTGTAATAGCTAGCTACCTTCCCGCCCCACGGATGGGTACAACTAACCACATTTGATTGACAGATGTGCCTTTGACATTAATTTCTGTGGAGGTTTTAAGGGATAGAACACCCCTACATCCCCGTCCGTCAACCCAACCCCACCAGAGGGGGTGCTGGTATTGGAAGGGGCGGCCTAAGGCCTAAGGAAGAGAACCAGAACACAAAAAGACGGCTTAGAACCCATAGGAACTAATGAAATCTGATTGTCAATATCCGTACAGCTCCGTTGACATAGGTTAATTGGTAGATTACACTGACTCCATACGAAGCTCTTAACCTTTCTTTGGAGACACCATCTTGTCTTCTCGCGATCCTTGTGTCAATCAAGGGAGACCACACTCTGTCTCCTCCTGAGAGACGTCCTTGGGTGAACGATACGTCACCTCAAACCTCTGTCAGTTGGACTACATCACGACTTCATACACAATCTGCTCACTCGAGATAAACCGTGTGTTCATACATCTGTGGCAGAGACAGAGATCATCACAAAGATACGTTTTAGTATAAAGAGACTCCTACTCTGCGAATTTGCGTTAAACACATAAAACTTAACATCAATGATTATGTTGGTGATCAGACAAGATGATGCTAAATAAAAAGCTTTTTAACCTAATGCAACGGAAAAATTGCTTATAATCTACACTAACACACAATCTGTCATATGCACCAAGTATAAGATTTTTCATAACTCTCATAAACACTTATCACTTTTGTAAAAGATTTATGATAACCCTCACAAACACTCATCAATTTTACTTAAAGGTACAATACTAATAGTTACATTGTATCACTGATAAACACAAGCTGAACTTAATAACGAACACTCTCTTACGCCCTTCAACCAATCACGGACTACTCAAACCCAAACCAATCACATGTCTGCCCTCGACTTGCCATGTCGTCGTACAGTGGGCAGTGTTGGAGACATGGATCAGCGAAACTGCTAATTAGGTAGCTTTTTTACTGCAAAAATCATTACTGATTAGGTTTGACGTATTGTTTCATATCTCTGCTACGTCTTGGTCTTCCGATGTCTTATACTGGCATATAGACGTAAGAGATAATGTTACAACATGATATTTCATGTAACTCATTCATCTATTATACTGGGAACAATATTCGATCGTTCTCTTAAAATGAATAATTGATTATAATTTTCAAATAATGTAGTATGAGGAATGACTTATGGACACCATAAGTCATTCCTCATAATTCACAAACGGATGGCTTTACATGCTTCGGTCTTTAGCTAATGAATTATATGAGAAGGAGTGTAGCTCACACGCGATGAAGCCAACAAAGAAAATTGAAAAATGGTGAAGTTTGTGATCTGTCGAGGGTTATAGACAATGCAGAAGTCTCTACAGTAAAATCGAATAACGTGCATATAGAAAGATCATGTTCATGGCAATAAAACTTTCATCATTCAATATATGAGTTATATGAGAGGCTCCATGAAACATATATTAAACTTTTTTGTCCATATTATGTTATATTTACGCTAAACTATTTGATTTGATAATCAATTTAGCAGTTTTTCATGACTGACTCCAAAATAGACGAAGATATGAGTGCATCTTACGCAATTTCCTTCAGCTAATAAACGCCGTTGCATGAGAATACCTGTGATGCATGGAAAATTGATTTGGTTCCAATAGTATTAGACACGTCAAGAAATAGTAGAAGGTACAGTATCTTGCGTCTTTTTTCTTCAGGAAGATGACGGTAGTGGGGACGACAGGGACAGTGGGCAGGAGTACGAGGCTGGAGCAGAAGGCGTCATTCCCCTCAGCATAGACCACATGCAGGGTCTCTTCATAATCACTGGTTTGGGCTGGTTCTGCTCTCTTGTCTCCTTTATCCTGGAGATGAACATTTTCTTATGTTGATTACTCGTGAAAATGTCATAAATAACTGATACGGAAAACTGGTATAGATAAGAGCAACAGACTAACAAAGTTTCTGCAACAAAATGTTTTTCTTTTCCTTTACGCATAACGGGTGATCCTTTTTCTGAACCATAGAAACTTATAAAAGCTTTAGCACATTTTCCCATTTCTAAACCGAAGTTGCACAGATGATATTCACGTTCATATTCCCGTGTTTCTGTGAAATATACATAACGCTGTTTATTTCATATGCAACTATTAAATGATGTATGTCATTCCTTTATTCTATCTCTGATTGTCGTGGCTGTATTAGATTTGGTATTTTATGGTTCTGTGAACTTGTAATTTTGTCTGCA
Organism: Panulirus ornatus; assembly: GCF_036320965.1. Classification (NCBI taxonomy): domain Eukaryota; kingdom Metazoa; phylum Arthropoda; class Malacostraca; order Decapoda; family Palinuridae; genus Panulirus; species Panulirus ornatus. The sequence goes on along the minus strand of NC_092228.1, from coordinate 37,203,655 downwards.
TTGAATAAATTGATAGAAAACCTTCAGCAGTCAAGCAATATTTGATCATAATTATTCATTTGGTTCAAATTTTCATATGATCTCTTGTATTCCTATATCGCAGAGTGCTGCCACTCTTCTCTGCCCTCTGTATTATATGCAATGAAATATTCAAGGGCATTTCACCATAATAAAGGAGAATGATTATTAACAGGCTATCACTACATGCAGGTATTTTCATTTAAACCTTCAAATAGAGACACTACCAAATTTTCAACATAATTGTTCTCATCTCTATTGTTTGCAGCATTTTCTATTTCTAAAAGATGGACTAAGAAATTAGGATTCCAAGCGAGGAGAGCTCATTCTGCTTGAAGGCTTACGCTGGAGTGTCTTAATGTGTGTGGATGTAACCAAGATTAGAAGACTGGAGTGATAAGTAGAATGATTGTGAATAGGAAAGTGGATGTTCAAGCTCAGAGTGAAAGAAAGCTAAAAGGGAAAAGGGAAGAATGGCTTTGGAATATATTAGAGGCAAAGTCAGGGGTACAGTTAGGGCGACAGCTAAGGAAGGGGTAGCACTGCTGATAAAGATGGAGTTTTGGAAATATGTGAAAGAATGGAAGGAAGTGAGCCCAGGAAAATGCGGATAAAAGGAGAATGGGATACGAGAGGTGTATGATTAGTATTGCTTACGCACCAGGAAAGGAGAACTAAAGAGAAAAGACAAGTATTCTGGCAGCAGTTGAGGGCGCGTGTCAGAGTTTTTATGCAAGGAATCGATTTTTAGCGATGGATGATTTAAACGAAGATTGGTTCATGAGGGGTACAAATAGTTCTTAGGGTACCAGATGCATTAGATTAGAATAGTGAACAGCTTGTGGAGTTGTGTGCTGAAAAAGGTTAGGAGTTTATGGATATCAGGACTAGAAAGAGGGACTCACATAATCATACATGAATGGGTCAGAAGAATAGAAATGGGGCATCATTGGACTATGATAAGCGAGCAGAAGGAAAGATATGCATCACATACAGCTCAGAATTATAAAGGTTGATCATTGAGAATGCAATGGAATTCAAAGAGCAACATGCCACTGAGTCTTCTAGGCTGTTTTTGATACAGGCAATGTTGAAAGCTAATTGAAAAGTAATTTGTCGGTGATCACTTGCACTAAACTTTCTATGACTGAAAAGTTGTTAACATGATTCTCATTTGTAGCTAGAACTAAATCTAATATATTGTCTTCGCGAGTAGGTTTATCAACTAATTGTATGAGAGAACTATCAAGCAGATTTAGGCAAAGCCCACGCTGCAAACTACTGGAAAGGGATTCTTTCTACGCAGGTAACTGTATCTGAAAATCTATTGTGATCCAATCGTTTTCATTGTTAATTTCTGCCATCTGACAACATAGGTTTTCATATACTTCTGGTGTGGATGCTGGAGTCTAATAAAAAAGAATCCTACTGCTTAATTTTCTTTCGGAATTTATCTTTGATATCTACAAAAATGAAGTCGATGTCATCAACAGCAGCATTTTTTTTTCCGCACGGGCTACACTTGAGCTTTAAAGAACAAGATATCATCGCCTTCTTATCTCCACTGTTACTGTTTAACATAGCGTACCCAAAGATGGCGTATTTGGAGAGAACTTCCCCGTTTGCAGTATCTAGCGAAGATTCCAAAATACCAGTTATATCATAATTTTCTTCCATGACAGTTGTCTCTAACTCAGAAATTTTTTTACGTAGACTCCTTGTGTTAACAGAATATTTCAATACACGACTGAGACTTTCGATGGTATGGCTATATGCAGCAGAGGCAGTAGGGTTCCCGCCTGTGTTAACAAAGCCCGTAACCGCGACCTGAACCGTGCCATCCTAGTCTGCTTTGTTCCTTGCTTCCACTTTGAAATTAATCTCACTCTGGTCTATTCTGCCTCTCCCTGACCGGCCTCGTTTCCAAACAGCGGCACTAGCTGACACATCTCGTCATGCACCCTTGTGAGAGATTGTAATTATGTAGCTACATATGTCTAACAATATATTTACTTTATAAAAATGTTATCGTGTTAGTTGGTTAGCGGCGTATGCCAATGATTGTGTTATGTCCCATCGTCGTATAGTACTAAATTTTGTTGGCCAGCGACTTCTGGCATTTTTTAGTATTACCCACAAGTCTTCCGTTTTTGATCAGCTGTTGTCCTGTGCATTGTTGTACTGTATGTTCCTGTATATTGTACTGTGTCTTATCAGAAATAAAGACCTACTTGTCAACAAAGTGTGTTTCAGTCATCCTTTAATATCCTGACTGTACTCACACCAACATACATGGCGCAGTGAATAGGATATGGACAATTTACAGTGCATCTCCGTGCGGATCAGTCTTACAATACCCTTTCGGCCATCTTGTGCTCCGTAATTTTTTTTTTCACTGTGGATTTCTTGAAGGTATGCGCGTGCAGTGACAGTGTTTGTGCTTTTCCGCGAGATGCAGTGTAGTGTTTCCTTCGTGGCCGTCCTCTGGACGCTGTGTGATCGCCCTGTTTTCCTGACTGGCGGGAGCGCGGAGTGTACACCCAACCCTTTCCAATTTCTGAGTTAGCACTGCCGCAGTTTCATTCGCCTCTCCACCACCCACCAGGGGCACGTACACACACACACACACACACACGTACTGACAAATATTTCAATTGACTTTTTAATGTCACCTGTGTTGATCTGTATAACCAATTCGAGCTGTTTAGGCGTTGGTTTGTATCAGAAATGAATATAGTGCAAAAATATGTCTCGCGGTAAGCACGGTCAGCAGCAGCAGCAAGCTCTTACCTCTTGTTTCCTACCTCCCACGACTGCCAACCCGCTTCATCTTGTGCTTCCCGTTCTCCTTCACCTCCCATCACGGACCTCGTTTTATTCATGAGGTGGAAGATGAACAGCAGCGCAGGGAAGATGAACAGCAGCGCAGGGAAGATGAACAGCAGCGCAGGGAAGATGAAATGTGAAGAAGGGAGGAGGAAGCTCAACGTCGGGAATGAGACAGCTCGCTTCGAGGCTCTCCTCTCAAGACTTTTGCCGCCCACCCCAGGCACCTTTTCATCAAGTCGTGCACCATTCTTTAAGCCAGGATTCGCGCCCACGACGCCCCTAGCCGCCCTTCCACTCCTACACCACTCCTGCTTGTACGGCATTGGATATGCTCTACTGCAAGACCATGGTGAAGGGAAGTTCCGACTAGTTCAGTGTGGCTCTAGGTTCCGACCAACGCAGAAACTCGCTATGCCACCATCGAGCTCGAACTGATGACTGTGGTATGGGCACTGTCGAAGTGCAGGTTTAACCTCATCAGTCTGCAACACTTCGAGTTAGTCACCGACCATCGCCAACTCGTACCGATCCTTACCACTTCTCGTTGGATGCAATTGAAAACCCTCGTCTCTAGCACCTGAAGGAGAAGCTTTCACAGCAGTGTGGCCCACGGGTAAGCAGTTCTGTATCCCAGATGCTTTGTCCCGTTCTCCTGTAAGCCACCTCACCCCAGAAGACGAAGTACTGAGCACAGAAACCTACAGTATGTCTCCATCAGGATCGTCGTTACTTTACGGGCCGTACAGTCCATTACCAGTCTCTAGCGTTAACAGTTTCCACCTGAAGACGAAAAACCACTGAAGGATCTACGGACTGCGGCTCGAGACGACCCTCCCTACATCAGGCTCATCGACTGTGTGAGAAACGGTTTCCCTCGGCACCGCTATGACCTTCATAACTGATTTCTCCCGTATTGGAAACTGCGTGAGGATCTCTACTGTGATGAGGACCTCGTCCTTTACGAGGCACGTGTCGTTGTTCCTGCTGCCTTACGTCGCCAAATCTTAGATTGCCTCCAAGACGATCACTAAGGAGCGGAGGCCATCAAGCGACGAGCAGGACATGCTGTATTCTAGCCCGGCATCAACTCCGGAATAGTGAACACTGTTCGTGCGTGCGAGCCGTGCCAAGTGATGCAGCCTAGCCAACAGCAGGAGGCCCTTCCTGCGACTACAATCCCACCAGACCCTTTGAGTCCGTGTAGGACGACTTCTTCAGTGCATCAGGGAAGTCTTTTCTTGCCATCGTCGACCATCTCTCTGTTTGGCCTGTTGTGATACCGTGCGGCAACGATACATGTCCGCCGCCACCATCCGCAACTTGACTTTACTTCCGTGATGTAGGCGTTCTCGAGCGTCTGAGGACCAACGGAGGGCCTCAGTTCATGAGGCGGGATTTCGCAGCGTTCCTCGACTGTTGGGGAGTCCGACACGTAGTGTCATCGCCACATTACCCGCAGTCTAATGGCCACGGTGAGGCTGCTGTTAAGTCTGTGAAGTACCTCATCCTGACAGTGGCTCCTTCTGGCAATATTGACTGCAAGGATTTCGACCGGGGACTGCTAGAGCTTCGTAACACCCCGGATCACACCGAACGCTCCCTAACCAAGGTCTTATATGGACGCCCCCTTCGCTCTTGTATCACTGCTCACACCTCAGTCCTTCTCAACGGAGTGGCTGGTCAAGACTGAAATATGTGACCGCTTAGCAGCTGAGCGTGCTCAGGATGTCGCAGCCACTACAATGTGTACCCCCGTCCGCTTCCCAGGTGAGTGTCGGTGAGCAAGTTTACATCCAGAATTCGACCTCTCTTCGTTGGGACAAAGTGGGTACCGTCATGGGTATCGGTAGGTCATGGAACTACAAAGCGCAGTTACCTAGTGTTCGTGTGTGGTGGAGGAACCGCCGTTTCCTCCGTCCATTGAAGTGTCCCACAGATAACCAGCCCCCTTACAGTGCATGTGATCCCTATCCTCCCCAGTGAGCCAGTACCTTGTCACTCACAACGGATTAAGAACAAGAAGTCCGCTCAAGACATTCCTATGAGCGTATAGGGGGGAGGGAGGTGTGATACATTGTAATTATGTACCCCATATGTGTGTGTAAAAGTACAATTACTCTACCTCATACTTTATAATAATGTTATCAGTTTAGCTAGTTAGCGGCGTATGCCAATGATTGTCATACGTCTCATATGTCGTATGTTAATCTAGTTATCCAGCTACTTGTGGCATTATTTATTATTACCGACAAGTCTTCGGTTTTTCATTAGTTGTTGTTCTTTTGCATTTGTTGTACTGCATGTTCCCGTGTATTGTACTGTCTTATCAAATATAAGGATCTACTTGTCTACAGAGTGTGTTTCAGTCATCCTTTGATAACCTGGCTGCACTCACACCAACATACACCCCATCGGCCCGTCCTCCGCCGCTATCAGTGAAATGACCTCAACTGTCTGAGTAATGTCTGCTTAGTGTTCCATTCTGCAATGCTCCCTATTTCCCTTTTTCCTATCTTGCCGAGTTCCCTCTTAAAGTGAATCCCTCTTTCTGTTCTCCTGTGTTCTGAGTACATAACTACTTTATCATAAAAAGAGCTTAATATTCTCATCTAACCCTTTGCCAAGACGGGCTTTCCGTATTCTATTCGAGTGCAATCTATCCTTGGCAAAGAGGCTTCTACATCGGCTAAAATGATCCCATGAATATATACAGAAGACGTTTTCCTCCCTCCTACAGAGAGCCTCAGACCTACTGCTTATCTCCAGCATTCCACTGTGGGTGCAGTGATTTACGTCATACCTAGGAAGCAATCCCGATATAACTATCTTCCAACGGCTCTCTCTGAACTTACCGATAAGATCTCTGTGCTTCGCTAAAATTTCTTCAGATTTCTAAGTGACTATTTTTTTGTCCCTACCTGAACAACAAACGTCAAATTATTGGGTGTGTTTGAAACAATGTCGACAAACTCAATCAGAATATCTTCCGCTTTAGCACCAAAATGGCACAAATTTCTTCTCCTATTCCCCTTAACACAGAACTCCCGGCCCTGATCCCTGACTAAGGAATCCCCCAACCAGGATGACCCTTTGATCATCCTGTAGTTCGTCTCCCGGTAAACTGAAGCTATTCCGAGTAGGAATCTGGCTTTCCTGAACTGCTGCTAGTCGACAAGTCTTCCTAGCGGCCTGGAAGGTATGTTCATCATCTAACTTCGTCTCCAGTGATGGCAGTTGTTCTGAGAGTCTGTCTTTTCAAGGCGAATAGCAATAATAACATCGCACGGTAAAGTTATGTTGGTTAATGTGCATGACGCGAGGTGTCGGGAAGCAAAGTCTAAACTTGCTGCCTGAAGCGGGCTGGTCTGTCTCTATCACCAGACATCAGCCTGTGACTAGGTAGACCAATCGGCGGAGACATTAGCGGATGACGAAGAATTATGTCATCAAGGATGACGTCACCAGCCAGGACGTCATCACAAAGATGACATAATCACACCTCAAGAAGGGGACGCCCGCATGAGAGGGGTGTTAGTGAAACTGTGGCATGGAGTGTTGAAGGTTGTAGAATGTTGCCGTAGGAGCAGAAGATGAAGACCCCGATGCAGACACAAAATGAAGGGGCCGACGACACTGAGATAACCACAGAACCATCCTGGGACGAACCTGGCGGGAGAACAACGCCTCATGGATTGCGAAGAGTAGGCGGAAGAGGGAGAGAACAGAGGGCTCGATGGCTCATGTTGTGGTTATCTGTTGTGAACTTAGATATATCTTTTACTCTTCTACGTGGATGAGATTAGAATAGTGTAGTAAGACGGCTCTCAGCCATCCTACACTAAGGCAACAGTCGGCTGGGAAACGAATGGCAGGATATATTATGGAGTGATGAAATAAGTGTTCATGAAATTCAACAGGATAAAACGAAAGGGACATCCTACTACAAAGGGCGAGAAAAAGCTAAAGCAAACCGTAGGAGAAACCTTGGGATTGGCTGGCGTGGTGAGGGTTGTCCGGTATGTGTAAAGTGAGGGTTGACCGGTATGTGTAGGGTGAGGGTTGTCCGGTATGTGTAAAGTGAGGGTTGACCGGTATGTGTAGGGTGAAGGTTGTCCGGTATGTGTAAAGTGAGGGTTGACCGATATGTGTAGGGTGAGGGTTGTCCGGTATGTGTAAAGTGAGGGTTGACCGGTATGTGTAGGGTGAAGGTTGTCCGGTATGTGTAAAGTGAGGGTTGACCGGTATGTGTAGGGTGAAGGTTGTCCGGTATGTGTAAAGTGAGGGTTGACCGGTATGTGTAGGGTGAAGGTTGACCGGTATGTGTAAAGTGAGGGTTGACCGGTATGTGTAGGGTGAAGGTTGTCCGGTATGTGTAAAGTGAGGGTTGACCGGTATGTGTAGGGTGAAGGTTGTCCGGCATGTGTAAAGTGAGGGTTGACCGGTATGTGTAGGGTGAAGGTTGTCCGGTATGTGTAAAGTGAGGGTTGACCGGTATGTGTAGGGTGAAGGTTGACCGGTATGTGTAAAGTGAGGGTTGACCGGTATGTGTAGGGTGAAGGTTGTCCGGTATGTGTAAAGTGAGGGTTGACCGGTATGTGTAGGGTGAAGGTTGTCCGGTATGTGTAAAGTGAGGGTTGACCGGTATGTGTAGGGTGAAGGTTGTCCGGTATGTGTAAAGTGAGGGTTGACCGGTATGTGTAGGGTGAAGGTTGACCGGTATGTGTAAAGTGAGGGTTGACCGGTATGTGTAGGGTGAAGGTTGTCCGGTATGTGTAAAGTGAGGGTTGACCGGTATGTGTAGGGTGAAGGTTGTCCGGTATGTGTAAAGTGAGGGTTGACCGGTATGTGTAGGGTGAAGGTTGACCGGTATGTGTAAAGTGAGGGTTGACCGATATGTGCAGGGTAAGGGTTGTCCGGTGTGTGTAAAGTGAGGGTTGACCGGTATGTGTAGGGTGAGGGTTGTCCGGTATGTGTAAAGTGAGGGTTGACCGGTATGTGTAGGGTGAAGGTTGTCCGGTATGTGTAAAGTGAGGGTTGACCGATATGTGTAGGGTGAAGGTTGTCCGGTATGTGTAAAGTGAGGGTTGACCGATATGTGTAGGGTGAGGGTTGTCCGGTATGTGTAAAGTGAGGGTTGACCGATATGTGTAGGGTGAGGGTTGTCCGGTATGTGTAAAGTGAGGGTTGACCGGTATGTGTAGGGTGAAGGTTGTCCGGTATGTGTAAAGTGAGGGTTGACCGATATGTGTAGGGTGAAGGGTTGTCCGGTATGTGTAAAGTGAGGGTTGACCGATATGTGTAGGGTGATGGTTGTCCGGTATGTGTAAAGTGAGGGTTGACCGGTATGTGTAGGGTGAGGGTTGTCCGGTATGTGTAAAGTGAGGGTTGACCGGTATGTGTAGGGTGAAGGTTGTCCGGTATGTGTAAAGTGAGGGTTGACCGGTATGTGTAGGGTGAGGGTTGTCCGGTATGTGTAAAGTGAGGGTTGACCGATATGTGTAGGGTGAGGGTTGTCCGGTATGTGTAAAGTGAGGGTTGACCGGTATGTGTAGGGTGAAGGTTGTCCGGTATGTGTAAAGTGAGGGTTGACCGATATGTGTAGGGTGAAGGTTGTCCGGTATGTGTAAAGTGAGGGTTGACCGGTATGTGTAGGGTGAAGGTTGTCCGGTATGTGTAAAGTGAGGGTTGACCGGTATGTGTAGGGTGAAGGTTGTCCGGTATGTGTAAAGTGAGGGTTGACCGGTATGTGTAGGGTGAAGGTTGACCGGTATGTGTAAAGTGAGGGTTGACCGGTATGTGTAGGGTGAAGGTTGTCCGGTATGTGTAAAGTGAGGGTTGACCGGTATGTGTAGGGTGAAGGTTGTCCGGTATGTGTAAAGTGAGGGTTGACCGGTATGTGTAGGGTGAGGTTGTCCGGTATGTGTAAAGTGAGGGTTGACCGGTATGTGTAGGGTGAAGGTTGACCGGTATGTGTAAAGTGAGGGTTGACCGGTATGTGTAGGGTGAAGGTTGTCCGGTATGTGTAAAGTGAGGGTTGACCGGTATGTGTAGGGTGAAGGTTGTCCGGTATGTGTAAAGTGAGGGTTGACCGGTATGTGTAGGGTGAAGGTTGACCGGTATGTGTAAAGTGAGGGTTGACCGGTATGTGTAGGGTGAAGGTTGTCCGGTATGTGTAAAGTGAGGGTTGACCGGTATGTGTAGGGTGAAGGTTGTCCGGTATGTGTAAAGTGAGGGTTGACCGGTATGTGTAGGGTGAAGGTTGTCCGGTATGTGTAAAGTGAGGGTTGACCGGTATGTGTAGGGTGAAGGTTGTCCGGTATGTGTAAAGTGAGGGTTGACCGGTATGTGTAGGGTGAAGGTTGTCCGGTATGTGTAAAGTGAGGGTTGACCGGTATGTGTAGGGTGAAGGTTGTCCGGTATGTGTAAAGTGAGGGTTGACCGGTATGTGTAGGGTGAAGGTTGTCCGGTATGTGTAAAGTGAGGGTTGACCGGTATGTGTAGGGTGAAGGTTGTCCGGTATGTGTAAAGTGAGGGTTGACCGGTATGTGTAGGGTGAGGGTTGACCGGTATGTGTAGGGTGAAGGTTGTCCGGTATGTGTAAAGTGAGGGTTGACCGGTATGTGTAGGGTGAAGGTTGTCCGGTATGTGTAAAGTGAGGGTTGACCGGTATGTGTAGGGTGAGGGTTGTCCGGTATGTGTAAAGTGAGGGTTGACCGGTATGTGTAGGGTGAGGGTTGACCGGTATGTGTAGGGTGAAGGTTGTCCGGTATGTGTAAAGTGAGGGTTGACCGGTATGTGTAGGGTGAAGGGTTGTCCGGTATGTGTAAAGTGAGGGTTGACCGGTATGTGTAGGGTGAAGGTTGTCCGGTATGTGTAAAGTGAGGGTTGACCGGTATGTGTAGGGTGAAGGTTGTCCGGTATGTGTAAAGTGAGGGTTGACCGATATGTGTAGGGTGAAGGGTTGTCCGGTATGTGTAAAGTGAGGGTTGACCGGTATGTGTAGGGTGAAGGTTGTCCGGTATGTGTAAGTGAGGGTTGACCGGTATGTGTAGGTGGAGGTTGTCCGGTATGTGTAAAGTGAGGGTTGACCGGTATGTGTAGGGTGAAGGTTGTCCGGTATGTGTAAAGTGAGGGTTGACCGGTATGTGTAGGGGTGAGGGTTGTCCGGTATGTGTAAAGTGAGGGTTGACCGATATGGTGTAGGGTGAAGGTTGTCCGGTATGTGTAAAGTGAGGGTTGACCGGTATGTGTAGGGTGAGGGTTGACCGGTCCGGTATGTGTAAAGTGAGGGTTGACCGAATGTGTAGGTGAGGTTGTCCGGTATGTGTAAAGTGAGGGTTGACCGGTATGTGTAGGTGAAGGTTGACCGGTATGTGTAAAGTGAGGGTTGACCGGTATGTGTAGGGTGAAGGTTGACCGGTATGTGTAAGTGAGGGTTTGACCGGTATGTGTAGGGTGAAGGTTGACCGGAATGTGTAAAGTGAGGGTTGACCGGTATGTGTAGGGTGAAGGTTGTCCGGTATGTGTAAAGTGAGGGTTGACCGATATGTGTAGGGTGAGGGTTGACCGGTATGTGTAAGTGAGGGTTGACCGGTATGTGTAGGGTGAAGGTTGACCGGTATGTGTAAAGTGAGGGTTGACCGGTATGTGTAGGGTGAGGGTTGACCGGTATGTGTAAAGTGAGGGTTGACCGGTATGTGTAGGGTGAGGTTGTCCGGTATGTGTAAGTGAGGTTGACCGATATGTGTAGGGTGAAGGTTGACCGGTATGTGTAAAGTGAGGGTTGACGGTATGTGTAGGGTGAAGGTTGTCGGTATGTGTAAAGTGAGGGTTGACCGGTATGTGTAGGGTGAGGAGGTTGTCCGGTATGTGTAAGTGAGGGGTTGACCGGTATGTTGTAGGTGGGGTTTGACCGGTAGGTGTAGGGTGAGGGTTGATCCGGTATGTGTTTAGGGTGAGGGTTGTCCGGTATGTGTAAAGTGAGGTTGGAACCGGTATGTGTAGGGTGAAGTTGTTCTGGTATGTGTAAAGTGACGGGTTGGACCGGTATGTGTAGGTGAAGGTTTTGTCCGGTATGTGTAAAGTGAGGGTTGACCGGTATGTTAGGGGACGGTATGTGTAGGGTGAGGTTGACCGGTATGTGTAGGTGAGGTTGTCCGGTATGTGTAGGGTGAGGGTTGACCGGTATGTGTAGGGTGAAGGTTGTCCGTATGTGTAAAGTGAGGGTTGACCGGTATGTGTAGGGTGAAGTTGTCCGGTATGTGTAGGTGAGGTTGACGGTATGTGTAGTGATGAGAAAGTTTGGTAAGTTGCAACATATGGACAAAGGAGAAACAGTTCGTACATAGAAGGCTTGCCCCCATGAGCCAACTATGCTGACACCGCAATAACGGATCAACCGACAACCGGCAATGGCCCACCAGTGAGCAACCTTGTGGACACCGCAAGTTTGGAACACGAGATACAATCACGACCAACTCGGCGCTAGTATCCAACATTGATACCACTGGTTTCCAACCCTCAACCCACCAGTGTCCAGCATACGGCTCGCCTAACTCTAGGATGCTGCACACCTGAGATTTTTTACCAAAAGAGAAAAAATTATCTAATTATCTCGTACACATAATCTAGTAGGCCAGTTAGGCCTAGCCTCCTGCCCACTTCTGCCCTTACGTAACTGAATACCGCTAGATGTCAGGCTAGGCTTGGATCGTTTAGTGAATGTGAGTGAATGTAACTGGTTACATTGTTTTAAGCTGTTCATGTTGAATTCCACTTGAATCGCATCATGAAACATGGTGCCTCCCTCATATACAGATCTCTGTGATCAGGTGATGATTGTTATTGAAAATGGATGTAATCGATTACATGATTTTAGGAGTTTCATGTTAATTGCAGTATAATTACATCATGAAACTTGGGTCCCAACACTCATGGACCTCTAACCATGTGGTCCACTCTTGACGAAACTTGTCCGCCTCTGCCTTAACCTTTAGTACAATTTGCGTATTGTATGTTATTGGATTTTTTTTATCGAGCATTTAGCAATTCAGCTAACATTAATAACCTATTATTACCATCGTAAAGGCTCGCTGAAAGATGACATCCTGTTCTTTGCTTTTGTTACAATTTTTTTCCATAGTTAATCGCCGTTTCTTGCGTCAGCGAGGCAGCGTCAAGAGCAAACGAGGAAAGGCCGCATTTGGTCTCATCCATTTTCTAGCTGTCATGTGTTACACACAGGAACTCTATCCAAAACTGGCTCGCTATCCAAAACCATGCCCAACAGACCTTTTCATGGCTCACCCCAGCCGCTTCACGTGCCCTGGTTCAGTTAAATGTGCAAACAATAGTTTTGATACAGTCACCGCTCTGTGGGTTAACTTCTCATCGGGCCCCTGGCCACTGACGTCAGTGGATAAATAAGCAGTCAAAATCAGGAAGTAGTATCACGGCCGGTCCCAGTACCCCAGCTAACTCATGGTATACCCTGTCCCCTAACCTTGGAGCAATTCATTCCTTAGAAGACTGTTGACAGCTGCCGCTCAGCGTGGTATTACCGCCCTGACAGCCTGGCTTTAAAGGTGCCCGGAACCATCTTCAATTCTCCACATTGTCTCATCCAACCGGGACTAGCAGACTAGTCCTGCCATCTACTCCTTACAAGCAACATACACCTATTCAAACCTTGTTTTTTCTCGCATAAGGATTCTTACCAGATCCTGTCCCTCAAGCATTTCTAAGTGTCATCGTGACAGAGTCTAGCAAATATATGGCCTTTAGTCCCCGGCATCATGGGGTGCTTAAAACCTCTGGGTTTCTTCCTGACTCTACTGCCAGTATTAGTACCTTCCCCTACCATGACCTTTCTCTCTTTGTTAGACCTTCCTCTTTCTCTATTCACTATACCAACGTTCGTGGCCTCTTTAGTAACATCTCTTCTGTTGAACACCATCTGTCTAGTACTTTTCCTAATATCTTACTTTGCTCTTAGAAAAGGTTGTCTAAGGATGTTCTCACTAGTTACTTTTTCATATCCATCTACAATCTGCACTCATTATTCTGCACGCCTCAAGGACCTTGTGTCCCCAAACTTTGGTGTTTTGAGGCTCAAGGTCTGTTTTCCAGCTACCACACTTTACCTGTTTCCCCTATTGTTCGCCTAATGCTACAACTTGTATATCTTTTTTCGACCATCTAAACTCCTGTCATGTGACTGTGGCATCCTCTAAACCGCAAGCAAAGATCCTCTAACTCGGGGATTTCAACGTTCACCTTAGGGAAGGTTGAGTTCCTGCCATACGGACGGTGGAGGGAGTGAAACCTCAAGTTCTTCTTTCTCAATGATTTAGAGCAAATTATCTCTCATCCTACCCATATTCCCGGCCTCTGTGACCTCTCTCCTATTATTCTGTACCTGCTTTCGTTTCTATTCTATCCCGCTGTAAGTACACAATCTCGCCCCCAGTTGGCTCATCTGATCACACTCTTATAAGTGTATCTATTTTAACGGACCCCCACCCCCTCCAGCAGCCCCATATAACCGTAAATACTGGCACCTCACAAAGCTTTCTGGAATAACTTACGTAACTACTTTTCTGACTTTCCTTAGGAAAATTACTGTCTCCTATGTGGTGATGATTCTGTCTCAGCCAAACACGTAGCAGAGCTTATTTTTGCGGGAATGGAAGCATTCATTCTCTCTTCCTCCACGACGACCTCTTCATCCAATCCATTGTTCAACCGTTCCTCTTCTTAGGCCATTTAGGCTTGGAAAACTCTTCCGCCTCTCACTGTCATTCAGCTTATCACTGCCCGTAATTATTGCAAGCACGTTATCCGTGAGGCGAAGCGTTCCTTTATTCAAAGGGAGTGCGATAATCTCTCCTCGTCATCCATTGGTAGGTCTTTCTGGTCTCTATCTAAGGTCATCTCTAACAACTTCTGTCGCTCTACCTTTTCTTCCCTTTTCCGTTCTGACAGTACTATACCTGTCTTTCCCGCTGACAAAGCAACTTTCTTTGGTTCCCGTTTCTCTTCTAACTCCACCTTGCATGATACTAACATTCCTTCGCCCCCTGATGTCCCTCTTACTAATCTTATGCTCCTCTCTGTAATCTCACTTCGGACTGCCCGAAAAGAGCTTCTTTCTTTGGACACAAGCAAGCGTGTGTTTCCTTGTCTGTTCCGTTTCTGTTTAACGACCAAAACTTTTCCTTCCTCCTTGGAAGCATGCAGTGATACATCTCATTCCTAAGAAGGGTGACAGTTCTGACCCTTCTAATTATCGTCTTATTGGTTTGATATTCACAAGTTCCAAAGTCTTTGAATTCCTCCTCAACTCCCATATTCGTAGACACTTTGAAGCTCATAGTCTTCTGTCACAAGTATGGCTTCCGTTTGGCGAGATTCGCTGGTGATATTCTTTCCTGTCTTACTAATGTCTGGTCATCATCCCTGAAAAATTTTTAGGCATCATGTGTAGCTGCCCTTGACATATTTAAGATTTTTGACAGGGTGTACCATTAGGGTCTCATTTCCATGCTCCTATCTTGGCTTACCTCCCTCACTTTGCTTTTTCATATCTATCTTTCTCTCTGACCGATTTATCTCTGTGGTTGCAGACGGATCAGACTCTCTCTCTCTCTCTCTCTCTCTCTCTCTCTCTCTCTCTCTCTCTCTCTCTCTCTCTCTCTCTCTCTCTCTTTCTCTCTCTCTCTCTCTCTCTCTCTCTCTCTCTCTCTCTCTCTCTCTCTCTCTCTCTCTCTCTCTCTCTCTCTCTCTCTCTCTCTCTCTTTCTCTCTCTCTCTCTCTCTCTCTCTCTCTCTCTCTCTCTCTCTCTCTCTCTCTCTCTCTCTCAACAGTGGTGTACCTTAGCGTTTTGTCTTGTCCCCTACACTTTTTCACCTTTTTCCAAAGATTTTCGCTCTTCCACAAATAATCAAATACACTCATACGCTGACGGCTCAACACTAAATTGATCCACTTCCTTCAATTCTGCTCCTTCTCTCACTCGATCTGCATCTCCTCTTGACACAGCCTCCGCAGTAAACTCACACTTGGAAAGGATATTTCAGTGGGGTAGACGTACTTTATTTAACTTTAATGCCTCCAAGATCCAGTTGCCCATCTCTTTATTGAAAACTCTTCATAACTTTCGTCTCCTCTTTTGACAGTTCTGTATTTCCGCCTCTTGACCAAATGAAGATGTTTGGCAATACTGTAACATCCACTCCTTCTTGGAAACCCCACACTACAGGAATAGCTAAGTCTGCCTCTACGAAAATGAACGTCGTTTTTTAGATGTCGAAACGTCTTTTCTTCTGAACAGTTTCTTTGTTTATACAGAGGATTGACTCGTCCTCGTATGGAGTAATGCT
The DNA here is from genome assembly GCF_036320965.1 of Panulirus ornatus. Classification (NCBI taxonomy): domain Eukaryota; kingdom Metazoa; phylum Arthropoda; class Malacostraca; order Decapoda; family Palinuridae; genus Panulirus; species Panulirus ornatus. The sequence goes on along the minus strand of NC_092228.1, from coordinate 37,188,428 downwards.
CTAACATCTGGGCTGGTTCTAGCTCTGCATCCTTACTTGACAGAGTTGAGTTGAAAGCGATCCGACTTATAAACTGTCCCAGACTAACTTCCAAACTTGACCCTCTTGCCTTACGCCGCAGTGTTGGTTATTATTGCTGTACCGCGGACGGAATGACGAGGAGAAAAGACGATTAGTAATATCACAATTTTGAAGGAAGTGAAAATGAGCTGCAATGTGGAAGGGGGCAGATTTGCTGGTGTGGAGAAGACAAACATCACAACAACCAAACAATCAAATATTAGCGAAAATAATACAATCGTATGACGCACAGGCTTGACGAGTTACGTAGTCCAGCTAATAGCGGGGGAATGAAAATCAGCTGGTTGATTACATCGGTTCTTTGGATTAGACCCTGACAAGTAAATACTTAGACCTAGAGCTTCCCAAGATAAAAGAGCGGCATTACATATAAGGCGAATCCGCCCTTAGTACAGTCAGAACTGGAGTTCAAAGAAGAGTTAATGGCATCAGAAATCCTAGTTCCTTACAAGCGTATTAACCATTTGAGTGATGAGGGATCAGATGCTACAGTGAAACCAAGTTCATATCTTAATGAGCAATCACAAGACGTTAGAACCTTCTTCAGGAGGATGACGTGGTAGGATGTATAGAAAACAGTGGTTTTGGAGGTGTTAAACCTAGTTGGTTTGTGTCTTCCAGTGATAGAGTCTTCAGCATTTTCCAGTCTTTGGTGGTAATTCTGACAAGGCGAAAAGTAGTTTTAGTGAGAGACGATGGAATGAATGAGAAGAAGTGGAGGACTTAGTGTTGAGCGTTTAGATATGAGTGGAGTTGTTTACTTGTTGAAAAAAAGAAATCGCCCATAAGGAAAACAGTCATAGGAACTAGTAGAAAAACCTGTGGGACGTTATCAATGATCCGAAAAGGAGAGGTTAGTCCACTAATACTTACGGAGGGATAACAATCAGAAAGCTACAAGACGGAAAATGGAGATAAGACAACGATACTTTGTCATTTCAAAGCTCTCGATATATCAAGGACTAAAACATAGGATGACACAGAGAAAAGGATACCGTCAGTGGGTCAAGCCGAGGTAATGCTCGGTGATAAGCCTGAGAGATTTAGAATGCTTAAGGAAAGGATACTGGGGAAATTTTTCGAAGACTTTGGAATATTGGAAGTCATACCGACGAAACGATGACTGGAAGGGTTAGAACGATCATTCTTGTTTCTGAGAAGAAAGAAAAACTTTGGTATTTACGCAAAAGTGAAGTAGACGAGCAAGTACAGGCGCAGGCCCTAATATCACTTGGAAGGACACCATCTGGTCCATACGCCTTGCTTTGTGTTCGGAGAAAATCTTGCTCTTTAGACCTCACGAAATCAGGTAAAGGAAGGGGAGTAGGATTAAGTGAGAGGAGCAAAAGGGTAAAGGGAAATGTTAGACTTGTCCAGGATGGAACTGAAGGAGGAAGACAGACAGTTGCAGTGATACCAGAATGGAATAGCGAAGGGAGGATGTTGCAACAGCTGATAGAGATCCTTAGTCATGTTAGAAAATGAAATCAAGGAAGATGACTCTACTTACATATTTCATTATCGATATATAATTATCCGCATCAGCTACTGGGAAAATTTTTTTGAGCTAATATATTTCCAAGGAAGAAATAATAGAAACTAATATAAAGGCAAAACATACGATAAATAGAAACAAACAGTTTAATAGATTAACGCATCTATAAAGAAAATAATTTGCAGATGATACAGGTAACCTTCATAGAAGAGTGTGACTTCAGATATGTAGCCAACGTAAGTACCAGTAAATATTTCCCAACGGAAGTTGCAAAGCAACCCAGAGTTTGTGAGCAGTGTTGCCTTGACAAGTTTACCATCACAAAAACCTTACTTTCTTACAACTTAATGAGTTTTTAAACTCTATTGCCCGACCTTCTAATTGGCATTTTGTTTTATTTAAAACCGACTTTTAAGAGAACACCTAGTCTCTCTTGGCCTTTCATAACTTCGAATGTTGAAATGAATGATTCATCTTTAACGTAAAATTAAACTTAAAACTTTGAAACAATGAACGAAAAGACTGTTTTCAGAAGTGAATACATAACCAATGAGATTCACATAAAATGCCATTGCTTTGGCTACCGTAACTTCATGATAAGTAATCACATATACTCGTACATTTTTCACAAATCTCGCCTATTTCCCAGTTATCATTGCATACAATCTTCCTTAGATCTGTGTAATACACTACGAATTTCAAACATGATCCATCACATTTTTTTCGTTCTCTTTTCTAATCTTGAATAATTGAAATTTTTACTGACATCTGCTAATTCTACGAGAAAACTTTTCTTTGTATGGCCATACATCTTTTACACGCCGATTTATTTTACACACACACACTCTCTCTTCTCTCTCTCTCTCTCTCTCTCTCTCTCTCTCTCTCTCTCTCTCTCTCTCTCTCTCTCTCTCTCTCTCTCTCTCTCACACACTGTCGGTATTTTCTTTTTTTTTTTTTTGCTTTGTCGCTGTCTCCCGCGTTTGCGAGGTAGCGCAAGGAAACAGACGAAAGAAATGGCCCAACCCACCCCCATACACGCAAATATACATACCTACACAGCTTTCCATGTTTTACCCCAGACGCTTCACATGCCCTGATTCAATCCACTGACAGCACGTCAACCCCGGTATACCACATCGCTCCAATTCACTCTATTCCTTGCCCTCCTTTCACCCTCCTGCATGTTCAGGTATTATACACCAAAAATAGAGCCCAACAGCCAATTCCTATCGACTTTTTTCTTTCCCTAGTTTCCCTGACCACTTCATACGACCTGATTCAGCCCATTGACAGCACGCCACCCGCTGTATGCCACATCACTGCAGTTCGCTGGATCCTTTGCACACCTCTTACCCAGCTGCTTGTTAATGAGCCAATGAATCAATGTCTTTTTCACTCCATCCTTCCCTCTCAAGCTATATAATAAGATTCCCCAAATTGTTGTTCTTTCTCCGACCCTTCTCACTCTCTTCCTGCATTTCCTCCTCAGACCACAATAAAAAAGCCCCTTCACATACAGATGAACTTACAGTCACATCACAGCAAGCTGACTTGACCTAATCATCAACAAATATGCAACACTAAATCACATAAACATAACACTGACTGACCCAAAACAAAATGCTAGATCACCAAAAAATCTTCCTTCATAATTCAAAGAAAGTGTAAGAAGGTCGTAAGACAGTAAACGCGAGGACGAAAAAAGAATTTGCTTGAAAGTTAAGAATAATCCTTAGGAATTCTTCGAACATATAAGACATCGGAAGACAGCAGAGAGGAATTGGACTATTTCGAAAAGAATGACACACTAACCACTGACGACAAGGAAATGGCTATCATACTAAACTATTCCTTAACAAGGATATGTAACCAATCTCTATCGGATGGTCAGGTGCCAACTGACTGGAAACTAGCAAATGTTCCTCCTATATATTATAAAAATGCAAAGAGTGTGCTTTGAAGTAGTACCCAATTAGCCTTACGTCAGTGTTAGGTAAAACGATTGAAGAAATATGAAATTATATTGTTACGTTTCTAGATCAAAAAATTATATCGGACAACCAACACGCTTTCCGCAACAGAAGATCCTGCTTGACTAATTTGCCAGGATCTTTTAATATACCAGAAATGGGATGAAAAGGTACCGTCTGATGTGGTATATCTAGACTTCTAAAAGGCTTTCGATGAAGCACCATACAAGATATTTTCACATAAACTCAAACTCAAAGCACACGGAATCTGTGAAGAACCCAGTATATGGGTCAGAGACTGGCTTCCCGGGAGAATGCAGCGTGTAGTATTATACGGCGAAGCTTCAACTTAGCTAGACGTAACGAGTGGGGTGCCACGGGGGTCGTTCCAAGGCCCACTTCTTTTCATGAAATACATTAATGACCAAGAACTCGGTCTCATATCTAAGATCGCCAAATTCGCTGACGATACTAATCTAGCAGGTAGAGCTATAAACAGGCGGGACCAGCGAAATGATTCAAAGAGATCTTAACTTACGAGCAGAGTGGTCAGACAGATGGCAAATAAAGTTTGATGTAGGCAAGTGTAAAGTTGTGCATTTTGGGACGAAAATGTAAGTTACGACTACAAACTATTTGAAAACTCTGTAACTAAAGTAAATGAAGAAAAGGACCTTGAAGTTATCATCTGCAGCATTCTGAAATACACTAAACAGTGTCAAGCTGCAAGTAAGAAAGACGATCCAATGTTAGGCTTCATAGTCAGGAAAATACATTACAAGACACCAGAAACAATTCTCACACTTTATGATTCTCTAGTAAGACCACGCCTTAAATATACAGTGCAGTTTTCGTCCCAAAACCTTAAAAAAGAAGAAGACTTAGGGCAAGTACAAAGACGCGCGACAAAATTGATCCTATCTCTTAGAATTCTGGCATACGAAGAGAGGCTATAACAATTGGATAGACTTCACGGCGACTTAATCCAAGTGTTCAAAATTCTGAACAAGTTCGATAACATAAATCACGAACATCTTTTCGAAATACAAGAAAATACGGTTTCCAGGACAAATGCAATACAGCTCAACGCTAATAGATGTAGTACGGACGTAGGAAAAAGCTTCTTTTCCTATAGGGTTTGTTGAGCGCTGGAATAAGTTACCATCAGACATAGTGAGTCCTAGGATTGTAAATACATTCAAAAGTCAATTAAGCAAGTATTCTATAGATTCGGGTATACTCTGAGAGAAACGCCAAAACTTTATTGTATAAACGACAGCGGTAATGGAGACATTAGAAGGCTAATGTGCAGCAGCGGGGAGTCATATGATAGCTTAAGAAACTGCTGAGCAGAATTGCGTTTTCTTGTCAAATTTACCTTTTCATCTTTTTACCAAGATAGCCCAGTCGTGGGTCAATCAGGCTTCCTGTTATCTGTCTTTCTCACGTAAGTCTCAAGTAATTCTTATGCAAACTTTTCAGAGATGTGAATCCAGTGTATATCCTACGGTCACTCTCATTCTGGGCTCTCAACCAATTCCATTCTAAAAGCCTCAAACGATACTATGTATCACATCAGACACATAGATGAATAACATTCAGTTCCCAAACCACATCAGTATAATCAGATAAGCCATAAACAAACTAAAAGCCCTAAGAATACTCACTGGCACCTGATTCGAACAAGAAAGAGAATTCTTTGGTGTCCTTTACGAACAGTTCATCCAATCCTTCCAAAAATACACTCCATCTGCCTGGTAAGTGACCTTGCTTGGAGAACCAAGTGTCAAGCAACCATGAACATTAATATTTTTGTATAACTAGACAGATTATAATCCCACCTTATTATGCAAGGCACTCATTTTAGTTTTTGTAAGAGCATTTATCCATTTGCACTCAGATACTCCATAACCAATCACGATCCTTCCAATAAATTAAAAAAAGATCTGACTTCTACCTCACATTTCAGTATCTTGTACTTACAGATCCTCCTGTTCCCCAATAAACACAACGATGACCAAACATACACACTCTGAAAGGACGCGAAAAGTACAGAACTACTCCCCCAGCCCAGTCTTAAACACTATCCTAATAGACACATGCGCCTTTCGTTCTGCATACTATCCATCTCTTCATCATAATAAAAGCCGTTTAAAAGATATCAAAATATCTATCATGCCCAAGAAACAACTTCCATGATGAAGACAATCTTTACTCGCCCTCTACTGAACCCTCAATAGACATACATTCAGTATCAACACTTTATATCGTGTGTGGCTCCACCTAGTACTGTAGGTGCTCTGTAGTTGAGGCTCTTGGGTCAGAAAGGTGGGATGAAGTACATACTTGACTTGCCATTTTTGTCCCAGGATCTCTTGCTATGGTGTTTCTTTCAGCGCCCAGGGAGCTGGCCACATCTATCGGGCGGAACCAGATGTCAAGTAGTGTGTGTGTGTGTGTGTGTGTGTGTGTGTGTGTGTGTGTTTCTGGGGTGAACACGGGACAAATGAGAAATAATGGTTTACTGTCCTCGGTATGGAAGTTGTGTCTTGGGCATGAGAAGGTTTGAGATATTCTGAATCGGTGTAAGGCTAGAGAGAAACTGTTGCACATACATGTCTTAGAAATGTTGTGTCTGATGGACGGTCTCTGGTGGAGTGGAGTCTAAGACAGAATTAAGACGGCACCTGCATAATACTTGTTGAATAATTTCATTGTTAATGTATCTTGTCATTATTATACTTGTTGAAGGAGGAGATCTATGAGTATGGGTTGATGAAGTGTGGAGCAGGTGCAAATTCTCCTTTTTCAGTTAAGCGGGAAGGGTTTACTGCTTTTACAAAGAACTAAATACGGAGCACATTGAGGTGTGATCGCATTATGCATTCCGATTTCGTTTTGCAGTTGCTGAATATATCTTTGTGGTTGCTAAGTAGTCGGTGATTGTTCTGAATGCTCTGCTTTCAGTGGTTTGCAACTTTATTATATCTGCCTTTGACTAGGAGGATGACCAGGCAGATGAGACGTAGACTAGGATGTAGAAGATGAACTGCACGTAGATGTCAACGATTAATTAACTTATCTCAGTATGAGTAAGTGTTGTCAGGGCCAGTAGTTTTTTATGCCTTTATTTTGACGTTGGTGGTTTAGGGCGTGAATACTTTGCATGTGTCGTATAAGGTCCCCAGTACAGATAGAGTTCTACTGAGTGGGTGTGGGTGGCCACTCAGGGTGATGGAAGGGTGTAGGATGGATTCGTGTCTGTCAGGGGTTATATTTTTCTTTGGTCTCTATATTCACTTTTACAGATATATAGCTACTTAGTGTATAAGAAACCGATAAAACCTGACTCACTCACGGTGACATTAGAAGGGACTCTCTGATAGGTGGGAGGGAGAGGTAATCCTTTGCTTGGCAACATTTTGTGTAATACATATCGTGGCGCGGGCGGAGCAGCAGGTGGTCCAGCTCAACACCTCGTCTGGCGGTGGATGCAGCCACACTTCGCTCACACAGAGGCCTCGTGCATCTCTCACTATTTCTGCAGGTAAGTTGACGCTCTAGTGGGTTGCATGGTTTATTGTAAAGAATATGGCCAGATTTCCTTGTAATGCAGATAACTGTTAAATCTACTCCACCGAAGAACTAATGAATACATAAATAGGATTAGACGAAGAAGTAAATAGAATTTTCTATAAGATTAATAGTTTATATATTCATAAGATATTGTCGTTGTAAGGCTAAAGTAGGGCAAAGTTTCACAACCAAAACAGGTTTTGAAGCATTAAAACTGGAAATGAGAATCGTAAGTCAGAGTGTAGTCAGACGTTAATGACAATGAAAAAACCACGACTTGATACATATAACCATTCTTACTCTTAGCTATTAATTACTACTCGTAGTTAACAACAAGTAAACCAATTTTCTAAATCAACGAATTAAAACCTTTTCTTTCCTTACTGCGCGTCTTAAATTTTGCAAGTAATCTCTCATGCAGGACTTTATCAAATGTTTTTCTAGAATCTAAAGAGACCACATCAACAGTCAAACTTTCATTATGAATGTTGATGACATAAAGGAAATCAAGCAGGTTTGTCTCCCTTGAAAAAGCTCGTCGATAACCATTTTGTTAATCGTGATTCTGTAAATGATTTACAATCTGGTCTCGACTAATGGTATCCGTGAGTTTGCCAACACCATACGTTCAGATAGATACACGATCAGATTGGACTTGATATCATGATCATTATTATCATTTCTTTTGTTTTGTTTTGAAAATCGGTTTTATACTGTCAAACTTCCAATCCTCAGGAACTCGAAACGAGTTGTCTGGGTCTTAAACATCTCAACTCTGATTATGTCACTGTACTCGAATAATACTGATCAGGACTTACAAAATTTACTTAATTCCATTCCAGTTAGTGCTGACAGAATGTTCTGAATTAGTATGTCAGTTTCTAACAAAACTTTCTACGCTAGGACCATTTGTCTAGAGTTGGTATTTAAGCTGTCTTCATTTGTGAATGCTATCAATTTTTAAATGATATCAATTTAACCATCATGACTCTTGCCAAGTGCAAATGTCTCTAATTGATTTTTCTACTTATTCTATTCATATTTTCATAAAGTATTATAATGAATAGCTGGGATTTGTCACGAGATGTTTATAGACGTAAGTCATCCTATACCACATACGCTGTCTTCAGTTTATTTCTTATTTTCTTGTTGACCGCAACTCGTGTATGAAGTCACTGTGAAGTTTGCCAGAACATGCATAACAAAAATTTTTCAGATGCAGAATATTCTTTATAAACATATCAGGCTTCATAGCAAAAATACTTACAAAGTTTACAAACTTAGCTTATAAGTTTAACTAATCGACTAGCAATATGGAACACCTTACTGAAGATGACATTCCTGGCCCGGAGCTAGGGTGGAGCGCCTAAAACTGAAATATAATCAATATTCCACATATTTCCTTGAGATCATTTTCATATTCTACTCCAACCTTAAACAGCCCAATCTCTGTTTTCTCATTGTGTTCTTTGTTCATGTATGAAACTTGTAGCTATAGATTTCTTTCATTTTTTCTGTGCTATTCTTACGACTTCATCATTTCCGCATCCAGTCTTTCTATTCATGCTTCTTTCGTCTTCACTTTTTTTCTAATTTGTTCCATGCCCTTCTGTGAATTCACGGTTTTCTGCACTTAGTTATTGTCCATTTCCTTTTCTTTGGTGTTTGCTCATCGATTATTTGGCTTTGACTTTCACACTAAATTTGTGTTTGGCACTGGGATACTGACTTTGAAGACCTCACTCCAATATGCTTCCAGAACTCTTTTTTGATATCATGCAACTTCAGAGGACACGGGTAACTTAAGGTTCAGATCAAGCCAATAATTGTGAACACAATATATAGTGTCCGCAAAAAACGTTGTCATCTCCTTATATTTTCAAAGGCGATAAACGGGTAAGATTTATGGTGCTTACACATATGACGCTCTTAGAGTAATATATCATACATCTGGCCACTGAGCACCAACAACAAACCTCAGTGTGACCCCAAACGAACTTTCGAGAAAGATATCTTTTCTTTACTTCTACTGACTGTCATTTCGGGAGTTTCGATTTCAGATTTCAGGCGTAATATTTATTTGCCGTGGGCTTCAAGATGGTTATATATATATATATATATATATATATATATATATATATATATATATATATATATATATATATTTTTTTTTTTCTTTTAAACTATTCGCCATTTCCCGCGTTAGAGAGGTAGCGTTAGGAACAGAGGACTGGGTCTTTTTTGGAATATCCTCACCTGGCCCCATCTGTTCCTTCTTTTGAAAAAAAAAAAAAACGAGAGGGGAAGAATTCCAGCCCCCCGCTCCCTGCCCTTTTATTCGCCTTCTACGACACGCAGGGAATACGTGAGAAGTATTCTTAATCCCCTATCCCCAGGGATATATATATATATATATATATATATATATATATATATATATATATATATATATATATATATATATATATATATATATATTCCCTGGGGATAGGGGAGAACGAATACTTCCCACGTATTCCCTGCGTGTCGTAAAAGGCGACTAAAAGGGGAGGGAGCGGGGGGGGACTGGAAATCCTCCCCTCTCGTTTTTTTTTTTTTAATTTTCCAAATGAAAGAACAGTGAAGGGGGCCAGGTGAGGATATTCCCTCAGAGGCCCAGTCCCCTGTTCTTAACGCTACCTCGCTAACGCGGGAAATGGCGAATAGTATAAAAAATATATACATATATATATATATATATCTATATATATATATATATATATATATATATATATATATATATATATATATATATATATATATATATATATATATATATATATATATATATATATATATATATATATATATATATATATATATATATATATATATATATATATATATATATATATATATATATATATATATATATATATATATATATATATGTATATATATATATATATATATATATATATGTATATATATATATATATATATATATATATATATATATATATATATATATATATATATATATATATATATATATATATATATATTCACATTTACTCTTAACTTTCTTCTTCCACACACTTTACCAAACTCAGTCACCAGCTTCTGCAGTTTCTCACTTGAATCAGCCACCAGCGCTGTATCATCAGCGAACAACAACTGACTCACTTCCCAAGCTCTCTCATCCCCAACAGACTTCATACTTGCCCCTCTTTCCAGGACTCTTGCATTTACCTCCCTAACAACCCCATCCATAAACAAATTAAACAACCATGGAGACATCACACACCCCTGCCGCAAACCTACATAAGAGCAAGGTTATTAGGTACAGTAGGGGTGAGGGTCAAGTCAATTGGGAGGTGAGTTTGAATGGAGAAAAACTGGAGGAAGTGAAGTGTTTTAGATATCTGGGAGTGGATCTGTCAGCGGATGGAACCATGGAAGCGGAAGTGGATCATATGGTGGGGGAGGGGGCGAAAATTTTGGGAGCCTTGAAAAATGTGTGGAAGTCGAGAACATTATCTCGGAAAGCAAAAATGGGTATGTTTGAAGGAATAGTGGTTCCAACAATGTTGTATGGTTGCGAGGCGTGGGCTATGGATAGAGATGTGCGCAGGAGGATGGATGTGCTGGAAATGAGATGTTTGAGGACAATGTGTGGTGTGAGGTGGTTTGATCGAGTAAGTAACGTAAGGGTAAGAGAGATGTGTGGAAATAAAAAGAGCGTGGTTGAGAGAGCAGAAGAGGGTGTTTTGAAATGGTTTGGGCACATGGAGAGAATGAGTGAGGAAAGATTGACCAAGAGGATATATGTGTCGGAGGTGGAGGGAACGAGGAGAAGAGGGAGACCAAATTGAAGGTGGAAAGATGGAGTGAAAAAGATTTTGTGTGATCGGGGCCTGAACATGCAGGAGGGTGAAAGGAGGGCAAGGAATAGAGTGAATTGGAGCGATGTGGTATACAGGGGTTGACGTGCTGTCAGTGGATTGAATCAAGGCATGTGAAGCGTCTGGGGTAAACCATGGAAGGCTGTGTAGGTATGTATATTTGCGTGTGTGGACGTATGTACATGTGTATGGGGGGGGGGGTTGGGGGGTTGGGCCATTTCTTTCGTCTGTTTCCTTGCGCTACCTCGCAAACGCGGGAGACAGCGACAAAGTATGAAAAAAAAAAAAAAAAAAAATATATATATATATATATATATATATATATATATATATATATATATATATGTATTTGGAAGATTTTTGCATGGAAGTACTGCTAATGAGTAGGAGATGTATAAAAGAACGAAGCAGGAGGTCAAAAGAAAAGTGCAAGGGGTGAAAAAGAGGGCAAATGTGAGTTGGGGTGAGAGAGTATCGTTAAATTTTAGGAAGAATAAAAAGATTTTTGGAAGGAGGTAAATAAAGTGCGTAAGACAAGGGAACAAATAGGAACTTCAGTGAAGGGGGTTAATGGGGAGGTGATAACAAGTAGTTGTGATGTAAGAAGGAGATTGAGTGAGTATTTTGAAGGTTTGTTGAATGTGTTTGATGATAGAGTGGCAGATATAGGGTGTTTTGGTCGAGATGGCGTGCAAAGTGAGAGGGTTAGGGAAAATGATTTAGTAAACAGAGAAGAAGTAGTAAAAGCTTTGCAGAAGATGAAAGTCAGCAAGGCAGCTGGTTTGGATGGTATTGCAGTGGAATTTATTAAAAAAGAGGGTGAATGTATTGTTGACTGGTTAATAAGATTATTTGATGTATATATGACTCATGGTGAGGTGCCTAAGGATTGGAAGAATGCTTGCATGGTGCCATTATACAAAGGCAAAGGGGTTAAAGTTGAGTGCTCAAATTATAGAGGTAAAAGTTTGCTGAGTATTCCTGAGAAATTATGTGGGAGGGTATTGATTGAGTGGGTGAAGGCATATACAGGGCATCAGATTGGAGAAGAGCAGTGTTTTTTCAGAAGTGGTATAGGAAGTGTCGATCAGGTGTTTCCTTTGAAGAATGTATGTGAGAAATAGTTATAGAAACAAGTGGATTTGTATGTAGCTTTTATGGGTCTGGAGAAGGCATATGATAGAGTTGATAGAGATGCTCTGTGGAAGGTATTAAGAATATATGGTATGAGGGGCAAGGTGTTAGAAGCAGTGAAAAGATTTTCTCGAGGATGTAAGGCATGTGTACGTGTAGGAAGAGAAGAAAGTGATTGGTTCTCAGTAAATGTAGGTTTGCGGCAGGGGTGTGTGATGTCTCCATGGTTGTTTGATTTTTTTATAGATGGGGTTGTTAAGAAAGTGAATGCAAGAGTTTTGGAAAGAGTGGCAAGTATGCAGTCATATATATATATATATGTATATATATATATATATATATATATATATATATATATATATATATATATATATATATATATATATATATATATATATATATATATATATATATATATATATGTATATATATATATATATATATATATATATATATATATATATATATATATATATATATATATATATATATATATATATATATATATATATATATATATATATATATATATATACATATTTTTCTTTTTTTTTTTTTTTTTTTGCTTTGTCGCTGTCTCCCGCGTTTGCGAGGTAGCGCAAGGAAACAGACGAAAGAAATGGCCCAACCCACCCCCATACACATGTATTACATACGTCCACACACGCAAAATATACATACCTAAACAGCTTTCCATGGTTTACCCCAGACGCTTCATATGCCCCGATTCAATCCACTGACAGCACGTCAACCCCGGTATACCTCATCGCTCCAATTCACTCTATTCCTTGCCCTACTTTCACCCTCCTGCGTGTTTAGGCCCCGATCACACAAAATCTTTTTCACTCCATCTTTCCACCTCCAATTTGGTCTCCCTCTTCTCCTCGTTCCCTCCACCTCCGACACATATATCCTCTTGGTCAATCTTTCCTCACTCATTCTCTCCATGTGCCCAAACCATTTCAAAACACCCTCTTCTGCTCTATCAACCACGCTCTGTTTATTTCCACACATCTCTCTTACCCTTAGGTTACTTACTCGATCAAACCACCTCACACCACACATTGTCCTCAAACATCTCATTTCCAGCACATCCATCCTCCTGCGCACAACTCTATCCATAGCCCACGCCTCGCAACATTGTTGGAACCACTATTCCTTCAAACATACCCATTTTTGCTTTCCGAGATAATGTTCCCGACTTCCACACATTCTTCAAGGCTCCCAGAATTTTCGCCCCCACCCCCACCCTATGATCCACTTCCGCTTCCATGGTTCCATCCGCTGCCAGATCCACTCCCAGATATCTAAAATACTTCACTTCCTCCAGTTTTTCTCCATTCAAACTCACCTCCCAATTGACTTGACCCTCAACCCTACTGTACCTAACTCGACCAAAACACCCTATATCTGCCACTCTATCATCAAACACACTCAACAAACCTTCAAAATACTCACTCCATCTCCTTCTCACATCACCACTACTTGTTATCACCTCCCCATTTGCGCCCTTCACTGAAGTTCCTATTTGCTCCCTTGTCTTACGCACTTTATTTACCTCCTTCCAGAACATCTTTTTATTCTCCCTAAAATTTAATGATACTCTCTCACCCCAACTCTCATTTGCCCTTTTTTTCACCTCTTGCACCTTTCTCTTGACCTCCTGTCTCTTTCTTTTATACGTCTCCCACTCAACTGCATTTTTTCCCTGCAAAAATCGTCCAAATGCCTCTCTCTTCTCTTTCACTAATACTCTTACTTCTTCATCCCACCACTCACTACCCTTTCTAATCAACCCACCTCCCACTCTTCTCATGCCACAAGCATCTTTTGCGCAATCCATCACTGATTCCCTAAATACATCCCATTCCTCCCCCACTCCCCTTACTTCCATTGTTCTCACCTTTTTCCATTCTTTATTCAGTCTCTCCTGGTACTTCCTCACACAAGTCTCCTTCCCAAGCTCACTTACTCTCACTACCCTCTTCACCCCAACATTCATCATATATATATATATATATATATATATATATATATATATATATATATATATATATATATATATATATATATATATATATATATATATATATATATATATATACAAATATATATATATATATATATATATATACAAATAAAGTGCATATGAACGGGCACCTTCATAGAACATACAAACCTCCAACAGCCAGGATCGAACCCGGGACCCCTGTGCAAGAGGCAGGCATGCTAACCGCTAGGCGATGGGACTGTATAATAGGAAACAACTATTCGAATACTAAGTACTCGAATACCCTTCGTCTCACAATGGTGAGCAACGGGGTCTATACCGGTTATTTCCGAACAGACGCACATAGCCAGCTGATAGCGTTTTACCGAACCTAACTATACAACTCGAAGGTATATGAATACGAATATGCACTTTATTGGTATTCAAATACCTCCGCGTTGTACAGTTAGGTTCGCTAAAACCCTATCAGCTGCCTATATGCGTCTGTTCGGAAATAACCGATTTAGACCCCGTTGCTCACCATTGTGAGACAAAGGGTATTCGAGTACTTAGTATTCGAGTAGTTGTTTCCTATCATACAGTCCCATTCTCTCCATGTGCCCAAACCATTTCCAAACACCCTCTTCTGCTCTCTCAACCATGCTCTTTTTATTTCCACACATCTCTCTTACCCTTACATCACTCACTCGATCAAACCACCTCACACCACACATTGTCCTCAACCATCTCATTTCCAGCAGATCCACCCTCCTGCGCACAACTCTATCCATAGCCCACGCCTCGCACCCATACAACATTGTTGGAACCACTATTCCTTCAAACATATAAATTTTTGCTTTCCGAGATAATGTTCTCGATTTCCACACATTCTTCAAGGCTCCCAGGAGTTTCGCCCCCTCCCACACCCTATGATTCACTTCCGCTTCCATGGTTCCATCCGCTGCCAGATCCACTCCCAGATATATAAAACACTTTACTTCCTCCAGTTTTTTTCCATTCAATCTTACCTCCCAATTGACTTGCCCATCAACCCTACTGTACCTAATAACCTTGCTCTTATTTACATTTACTCTTAACTTTCTTCTTTCACACACTTTACCAAACTCAGTCACCAGCTTCTGCAGTTTCTCATATGAATCAGCCACAAGCGCTGTATCATCAGCGAACAACAACTGACTCACTTCCCAAGCTCTCTCATCCCCAACAGGCTCCATACTTGCCCCTCTTTCCAAAACTCTTGCATTCACCTCCCTAACAACCCCATCCATAAACAAATTAAACAACCATAGAGACATCACACACCCCTAAAGCAAACCTACATTCACTGAGAACCAATCACTTTCCTCTCTTCCTACACGTACACATACCTTACATCCTCGATAAAAACTTTTCACTGCTTCTAACAACTTGCATCACACACCATATATTCTTAATACCTTCCACGAAGCAGCTCTATCAACTCTATCATATGCCTTCTCCAGATCCATAAATGCTACATACAAATCCATTTGCTTTTCTAAGTATTTCTCACATACATTCTTCAAAGCAAACACCTGATCCACACATCCTCTACCACTTCTGAAACCGCAATGATCCTCCCCAATTTGATTCTCTGTACATTCCTTCACCCTCTTAATCAATACCCTCCCATATAATATACCAGGGATACTCAAGAAACTTATACCTCTGTAATTTGAGCACTCACTCTTATCCCCTTTGCCTTTGTACAATGGCACTATGCACGCATTCCGCCATTCCTCAGGCACCTCACCATGAGTCATACATACATTAAATAACCTCACCACCCAGTTAACAATACAGTCACCCCCTTTTTTAATAGATTCCACTGCAATACCATCCAAACCTGCTGCCTTGCCGGCTTTCTTCTTCCGCAAAGCTTTAACTACCTCTTCTCTGTTTACCAAATTACCTTCCCTAACCCTCTCACTTTGCACACCACCTCGACCAAAACACCCTATATCTGCCACTCTATCATCAAACACATTCAACAAACCTTCAAAATACTCACTCCATCTCCTTTTAACATCACCACTACTTGTTATCACCTCCCCATTAACGCCCTTCACTGAAGTTCCCATTTGCTCCCTTGTTTTACGCACTTTATTTACCTCCTTCCAGAACATCTTTTATTCTCCCTAAAATTCAATGATACTCTCTCACCACAACTCTCATTTGCCCTCTTTTTCACCTCTTGCACCTTCTCTTGACCTCCTGTCTCTTTCTTTTATACATCTCCCACTCAATTGCATTTTTTCCCTGCAAAAATCGTCCAAATGCCTCTCTCTTCCCTTTCACTAATAATCTTACTTCTTCATCCCACCACTCACTACCCTATCTAATCAACCCACCTCCCACTCTTCTCATGCCACAAGCATCTTTTGCGCAATCCATCACTGATTCCCTAAATTCATCCTATTCCTCCCCCAATCCCCTTTCTTCCAATGTTCTCAACTTTTTCCATTCTGTACTCAGTCTCTCCTGGTACTTCCTCACACAAGTCTCCTTCTCAAGCTCACTTACTCTCACCACCCTCTTCACCGCAACATTCACTCTTCTTTTCTGAAAACCCATACAAATCTTCACCTTAGCCTCCACAAGATAATGATCAGACATCCCTCCAGTTGCACCTCTCGGCACATTAACATCCAAAAGTCTCTCTTTCGCTCGCCTGTCAATTAACACATAATCTAATAACGCTCTCTGGCCGTCTTTCCTACCTACATACGTATACTTATGTATATCTCGCTTTTTAAACCAGGTATTCCCAATCACCAGTCCTTTTTCATCAGATAAATCTACAAGCTCTTCACCATTTCCATTTACAACACTGAACACCCCATGAATATCAATCAATCCCTGAACTGCCACATTACTCACCTTTGCATTCAAATCACCCATCACTATAACACGGTCTTCTGCATCAAAACCACTAACACACTCATTCAGCTGCTCCCAAAACACTTGCCTCTCATGATCTTTCTTATCATGCCCAAGGTGCATATGCACCAATAATCACCCATCTCTCTCCATCAACTTTCAGTTTTACCCATATTCATCGAGAATTTACTTTCTTATATTCTATCACATACTCCCACAACTCCTGTTTCAGGAATACTTCTACTCCTTCCCTTGCTCTTGTCCTCTCACTTACCCCTGACTTTACTCCCAAGACATTCCCATACAACTCTTCTCCTTTACCCTTGAGCTTCGTTTCACTTAGAGCCAAAACATCCAGTTTCCTTTCCTCAAACATAATACCTATCTCTCATTTTTTCACATCTTGGTTACATCCACACACATTTAGACACCCCAATCTGAGTCTACGAGGAGGATGAGCACTCCCCGCGTGACTCTTTCTGTTTCCCATTTTTTAGAAAGTTAAAATACAAGGAGGGGAGGATTTCTGGTCCCCCGCTCCCGTCCCCTCTAGTCGCCTTGTCGGACACGTGAGGAATGCGTGGGAAGTATTCTTTCACCCCTATCCCCAGGGATAATATATATATATATATATATATATATATATATATATATATATATATATATATATATATATATATATATATATATATATATATTTTCTTTTTCTTTCTTTCAAACTATTCGCCATTTCCCGCATTAGCGAGGTAGCGTTAAGAACAGAGGACTGGGCCTTGAGGGAATACCCTCACCTGGCCCAATTCTCTGTTCCTTCTTTTGGAAAACTAAAAAAAAAAAAAAAAAAAAAAAAAAAAAAAACGAGAGGGGAGGATTTCCAGCCCCCCGCTCCCTCCCCTTTTAGTCGCCTTCTACGACACGCAGGGAATACGTGGGAAGTATTCTTTCTCCCCTATCCCCAGGGATATATATATATATATATATATATATATATATATATATATTTATATATATATATATTTATATATATATATATATATTTATATATATATATATATATATTTATATATATATATATATATATTTTTTTTTTTTTTTTGCTTTGTCGCTGTCTCCCGCGTTTGCGAGGTAGCGCAAGGAAACAGACGAAAGAAATGGCCCAACCCACCCCCATACACATGTATATACATACGTCCACACACGCAAATATACATACCTACACAGCTTTCCATGGTTTACCCCAGACGCCTCACATGCCTTGATTCAATCTACTGACAGCACGTCAACCCCGGTATACCACATCGCTCCAATTTATTCTATTCCTTGCCCTCCTTTCACCCTCCTGCATGTTCAGGCCCCGATCACACAAAATCTTTTTCACTCCATCTTTCCACCTCCAATTTGGTCTCCCTCTTCTCCTCGTTCCCTCCACCTCCGACACATATTCTCTTGGTCAATCTTTCCTCACTCATTCTCTCCATGTGCCCGAACCATTTCAAAACACCCTCTTCTGCTCTCCCAACCACGCTCTTTTTATTTCCACACATCTCTCTTACCCTTACGTTACTTACTCGATCAAACCACCTCACACCACATATTTTCCTCAAACATCTCATTTCCAGCACATCCATCCTCCTGCGCACAACTCTATCCATAGCCCACGTCTCGCAACCATACAACATTGTTGGAACCACTATTCCTTCAAACATACCCATTTTTGCTTTCCGAGATAATGTTCTCGACTTCCACACATTCTTCAAGGCTCCCAGAATTTTTGCCCCCTCCCCCACGCTATGATCTATTTCCGCTTCCATGGTTCCATCCGCTGCCAGATCCACTCCCAGATATCTTAAACACTTCACTTCCTCCAGTTTTTCTCCATTCAAACTCACCTCCCAATTGACTTGACCCTCAACCCTACTGTACCTAATATACATATATATATACATACACATATATACATATATATACACACATACACTCATATACACACATTCATATATTTATATATATACATACCCAAAATGTAAGAAATAATTTAGAAAACTGAAACTTCTAGCTTGAAATGAATGAAAAATGAATGTCACACTATGGTTTAGCCTCTGGCTATGGAAAAGGGAAATGTATAATTTATTTACACAAACGTCAATAGTAGTTTTCATCAATTTAACCACTGTATCATACTGCCTGATCCACTTCTCTTATCATGACAACTGGAATATTGGCTTATGATGTTTCTCAATTGTCTTCATTACACAAAGAACAACCATATCTTGGATACATGAGGGTGGGTAGTTGGTCATCCGCCATAATAAAGCCTTGACAGACCAAAAGTTTATCTAGACCTCAACTCTTCCAGTACATTCATGAAAAACACCTTTTTGCTTTCCATCTCTATCACTTTCAAAAAATGCTCCCTTTGTTCGCATTTCAATGAAAGAAATAGCTTCAATGTCTAAGCTACATTCTTTTCCAATTTCACTATTTTCTTGTCAGGGCACCATGTATGAAAACTATCACTCCAATAACACAACTAAAATCATTTACTCACTCTTTAAAAATAAGTTCTGGGGAAGTCTGTCTCGATACACTGCGGGTCACTCTACCACCTGGCGAGGTTTGTGTTGCAATGGTTCTTAATTCACAAAAGTAGTAGCATCACTGGTGGGCGAAAGAACATTCTTGTAACCAAAGCGAGGATCACAGTCCATGCAACTACTTGTACCACCACGTCCAAGTATGTTCACCCGAAGCGGTTCCATGCACCCTGAACTTCTACTCCGTCCTCCAAGATATATATATATATATATATATATATATATCCCTGGGGATAGGGGATTAAGAATACTTCCCCCATCCATAAACAAATTAAACAACCATGGAGACATCAAACACCCCTGCCGCAAACCTACATTCACTGAGAACCAATCACTTTCCTCTCTTCCTACACGTACACATGCCTTACATCCTCGATAAAAACTTTTCACTGCTTCGAACAACTTGCCTCCCACACCATATATTCTTAATACCTTCCACAGAGCATCTCTATCAACTCTATCATATGCCTTCTCCAGATCCATAAATGCTACATACAAATCCATTTGCTTTTCTAAGTATTTCTCACATACATTCTTCAAAGCAAACACCTGATCCACACATCCTCTACCACTTCTGAAACCGCACTGCTCTTCCCCAATCTGATGCTCTGTACATGCCTTCACCCTCTCAATCAATACCCTCCCATATAATTTACCAGGAATACTCAACAAACTTATACCTCTGTAATTTGAGCACTCACTCTTATCCCCTTTGCCTTTGTACAATGGCACTATGCACGCATTCCGCCAATCCTCAGGCACCTCACCATGAGTCATACATACATTAAATAACCTTACCAACCAGTCAACAATACAGTCACTCCCTTTTTTAATAAATTCCACTGCAATACCATCCAAACCTGCTGCCTTGCCGGCTTTCATCTTCCGCAAAGCTTTTACTACCTCTTCTCTGTTTACTAAATCATTTTCCCTAACCCTCTCACTTTGCACACCACCTCGACCAAAACACCCTATATCTGCCACTCTGTCATCAGACACATTCAACAAACCTTCAAAATACTCATTATATCTCCTTCTCACATCACCACTACTTGTTATCACCTCCCCATTTACGCCCTTCACTGAAGTTCCCTTTTGCTCCCTTGTCTTACGCACCCTATTTACCTCCTTCCAGAACATCTTTTTATTCTCCCTAAAATTTACTGATAGTCTCTCACCCCAACTCTCATTTGCCCTTTTTTTCACCTCTTGCACCTTTCTCTTGACCTCCTATCTCTTTCTTTTATACTTCTCCCACTCAATTGCATTTTTTCCCTGCAAAAATCGTCCAAATGCCTCTCTCTTCTCTTTCACTAATACTCTTACTTCTTCATCCCACCACTCACTACCCTTTCTAAACAGCCCACCTCCCACTCTTCTCATGCCACAAGCATCTTTTGCGCAATCCATCACTGATTCCCTAAATACATCCCATTCCTCCCCCATTCCCCTTACTTCCATTGTTTTCACCTTTTTCCATTCTGTACACAGTCTCTCCTGGTACTTCCCCACACAGGTCTCCTTCCCAAGCTCACTTACTCTCACCACCTTCTTCACCCCAACATTCACTCCTCTTTTCTGAAAACCCATACTAATCTTCACCTTAGCCTCCACAAGATAATGATCAGACATCCCTCCAGTTGCACCTCTCAGCACATTAACATCCAAAAGTCTCTCTTTCGCACGCCTGTCAATTAACACGTAATCCAATAACGCTCTCTGGCCATCTCTCCTACTTACATAAGTATACTTATGTATATCTCGCTTTTTAAACCAGGTATTCCCAATCATCAGTCCTTTTTCAGCACATAAATCTACAAGCTCTTCACCATTTCCATTTACAACACTGAACACCCCATGCATACCAATTATTCCCTCAACTGCCACATTACTCACCTTTGCATTCAAATCACCCATCACTATGACCCGGTCTCGTGCATCAAAACCGCTAACACACTCATTCAGCTGCTCCCAAAACACTTGCCTCTCATGATCTTTCTTCTCATGCCCAGGTGCATATGCACCAATAATCACCCACCTTTCTCCATCAACTTTCAATTTTACCCATATTAATCGAGAATTTACTTTCTTACATTCTATCACATACTCCCACAACTCCTGTTTCAGGAGTATTGCTACTCCTTCCCTTGCTCTTGTCCTCTCACTAACCCCTGACTTCACTCCCCAGACATTTCCAAACCACTCTTCCCCTTTACCCTTGAGCTTCGTTTCACTCAGAGCCAAAACATCCAGGTTCCTTTCCTCAAACATACTACCTATCTCTCCTTTTTTCACATCTTGGTTACATCCACACACATTTAGGCACCCCACTCTGAGCCTTCGAGGAGGATGATCACTCCCCGCGTGACTCCTTCGTCTGTTTCCCATTTTAGAAAGTTAATACAAGGAGGGGAGGATTTCCGGCCCCCCGCTCCCGTTAGGAGCAGTGAAAAGTTTTTAACCAATCACTTTCCTCTCTTCCTACACGTACACATGCCTTACATCCTCGATAAAAACTTTTCACTGCTTCTAACAACTTGCCTCCCACACCATATATTCTTAATACCTTCCACAGAGCATCTTTATCAACTCTATCATATGCCTTCTCCAGATCCATAAATGCTACATACAAATCCATTTGCTTTTCTAAGTATTTCTCACATACATTCTTCAAAGCAAACACCTGATCCACACATCCTCTACCACTTCTGAAACCACACTGCTCTTCCCCAATCTGATGCTCTGTACATGCCTTCACCCTCTCAATCAATACCCTCCCATATAATTTACCAGGAATACTCAACAAACTTATACCTCTGTAATTTGAGCACTCACTCTTATCCCCTTTGCCTTTGTACAATGGCACTATGCACGCATTCCGCCAATCCTCAGGCACCTCACCATGAGTCATATATACATTAAATAACCTTACCAACCAGTTAACAATACAGTCACCCCTTTCCCTTAATAAACTCCACTGGAACACCATCCAAACCTGCTGGCTTGCCGGCTTTCATCTTCCGCAAAGCTTTTGCTACCTCTTCTCTGTTTACCAAATCATTTTCCCTAACCCTCTCACTTTGCACACCACCTCGACCAAAACACCCTATATCTGCCACTCTATCATCAAACACATTCAACAAACCTTCAAAATACTCACTCCATCTCCTTCTCACATCACCACTACTTGTTATCACCTCCCCATTTGCGCCTTTCACTGAAGTTCCCTTTTGCTCCCTTGTCTTACGCACTTTATTTACCTCCTTCCAGAACATCTTTTTATTCTCCCTAAAGTTTAATGATACTCTCGCACCCCAACTCTCATTTGCCCTTTTTATCACCTCTTCCACCTTTCTCTTTACCTCTTGTCTCTTTCTTTTATACGTCTCCCACTCAATTGCATTTTTTCCCAGCAAAAATCGTCAAAATGCCTCTCTCTTCTCTTTCACTAATACTCTTACTTCTTCATCCCACCACTCACTACCCTTTCTAATCAACCCACCTCCCACTCTTCTTATGCCACAAGCATCTTCTGCGCAATCCATCACTGATTCCCTAAATACATCCCATTCCTCCCCCACTCCCCTTACTTCCATTGTTGAAGGAATAGTGGTTCCAACAATGTTGTATGGTTGCGAGGCGTGGGCTATGGATAGAGTTGTGCGCAGGAGGATGGATGTGCTGGAAATGAGATGTTTGAGGACAATGTGTGGTGTGAGGTGGTTTGATCGAGTAAGTAACGTAAGGGTAAGAGAGATGTGTTGAAATAAAAAGAGCGTGGTTGAGAGAGCAGAAGAGTGTGTTTTGAAATGTTTTGGGCACATGGAGAGAATGAGTGAGGAAAGATTGACCAAGAGGATATATGTGTCGGAGGTGGAGGTAACGAAGAGAAGAGGGAGACCAAATTGGAGGTGGAAAGATGGAGTGAAAAAGATTTTGTGTGATCGGGGCCTGAACATGCAGGAGGGTGAAAGGAGGGCAAGGAATAGAGTGAATTGGAGCGATGTGGTATACCGGGGTTGACGTGCTGTCAGTGGATTGAATCAGGGCATGTGAAGCGTCTGGGGTAAACCATGGAAAGCTGTGTAGGTATGTATAGTTGCGTGTGTGGATGTATGTATATACATGTGTATGGTGGTTGGTTGGGCCATTTCTTTCGTCTGTTTCCTTGCTCGACCTCGCAAACGCGGGAGACAGCGACAAAGCAAAAAAAAAAAAAAAATATATATATATATATATATATATATATATATATATATATATATATATATATATATATATATATATATATATATATATATATATATATATATATATATATATATATATATGTATATATATATATACATATATA
Organism: Panulirus ornatus; assembly: GCF_036320965.1. Lineage (NCBI taxonomy): Eukaryota > Metazoa > Arthropoda > Malacostraca > Decapoda > Palinuridae > Panulirus > Panulirus ornatus. Next base: position 37,164,428 of record NC_092228.1, on the reverse strand, counting down.
TATATATATATATATATACATATATATTTTTTTTTTCTCCTCAATGTGTTTTTTTTTTTTCATTCTCTCCATGTGGCCAAACCATTTCAAAACACCCTTTTCTGCCCTCTCAACCACACTCTTTTTACTTCCACACATCTCTCTTACCCTTTCATTACTTACTCGATCAAACCACCTCTCACCACATATTGTCCTCAAAATTCTCATTTCCAGCACATCCATCCTCCTGCGCACAACTCTATCCATAGCCCACGCCTCGCAACCATACAACATTGTTGGAACCACTATTCCTTCAAACATACCCATTTTTGCTTTCCGAGATAATGTTCTCGACTTCCAAACATTCTTCAAGGCTCCCAGAATTTTCGACACCTCCCCCACCCTATAATTCACTTCCGCTTCCATGGTTCCATCCGCTGCCATATCCACTCCCAGATATCTAAAACACTTTACTTCCTCCAGTTTTTCTCCATTCAAACTTACCTCACAATTGACTTGACCCTCAACCCTACTGTACCTAATAACCTTGCTCTTATTCACATTTACTCTTAACTTTCTTCTTTCACACACTTTACCAAATCAGCGTCTGCAGTTTCTTACATGAATCAGTCACCAGCGCTGCATCATCAGCGAACAACAACTGACTCACTTCCCATGCTCTCTCATCCACAACAGACTGCATACTTGCCCGTATTTCCAAAACTCTTGCATTCACCTCCCTAACAACCCCATCCATAAACAAATTAAACAACCATGAAGACATCACACACCCCTGCCGCAAACCCACATTCACTGAGAACCAATCACTTTCCTCTCTTCCTACACGTACACATGCCTTACATCCTCGATAAAAACTTTTCACTGCTTCCAGCAACTTGCCTCCCACACCATATATTCTCAATACCTTCCACAGAGCATCTCTATCAACTCTGTCATATGCCTTCTCCAGATCCATAAATTCAACATAAAAATCCATTTGTTTTTCTAAGTATTTCTCACATACATTCTTCAAAGCAAACACCTGATCCACACATCCTCTACCACTTCTGAAAACACGCTTCTCTTCCCCAATCTGATGCTCTGTACAAGCCTTCACCCTCTCAATCAATACCCTCCCATATAATTTACCAGGAATACTCAACAAACTTATACCTCTGTAATTTGAGCTCTCACTCTTATCCCATTTGCCTTTGTACAATGGCACTATGCAAGCATTCCGCCAGTAGTCAGGCACCTCACCATGAATCATAGAGGCATTAAATAACCTTACCAACCAGTCAACAATACATTCACCCCCTTTTTTAATTAATTCCACTGCAATACCATCCAAACCTGCAGCCTTGCCGACTTTCATCTTCCGCAAAGCTTTTACTACCTCTTCTCTATTCCCCAAATCATTTCCTTAACCCTCTCACTTTGCACACCACCTCAACCAAAACACCCTATATCTGCCACTCTATCATCAAACACATTCAACAGACCTTTAAAATACTCACTCCATCTCCTTCTCGCATCACCACTACTTGTTATCACCTCCCCATTAACCCCCTTCACTGAAGTTCCCATTTGCTCCCTTGTCTTACATCCTTTATTTACCTCCTTCCAGAACATCTTTTTATTCTCCCTGAACTTTTATGATACTCACTCACCCCAAATCTCATTTGCCCTCTTTTTCACCTCTTGCACCTTTCTCTTGACCTCTGCCTCTTTCTTTTATACCTCTCCCACTCATTTGCATTTTTTTCCCTGCAAAAATCGTTCAAATGCCTCTCTCTTTTCTTTCACTAATAATCTTACTTCTTCATCACACCACTCACTACCTTTTCTAATCAACCCACCTCCCACGCTTCTCATGACACAATCATCTTTTGCACAAGCTATCACTGCTTTTCTAAGCACATCCCATTCCTCCCCAACTCTCCTTACCTCCTTTGTTCTCACCTTTTTCCATTCTGTACTCAGTCTCTCCTGGTACTTCCACACACAAGTCTGCTTCTAATGCTCACTTACTCTCACCACTCTCTTCCCCCCAACATTCTCTCTTCTTTTCTGAAAACCCACACAAATCTTCACCGTTCGCCTCCACAAGATAATGATCAGACATCCCTCCCGTTGCACCTTTCAGCACATTAACATCCAAAAGTCTCTCTTTCGTGCGTCCGTCAATTAACACGTAATCCAATAACGCTCTTTGGCCGTCTCTCCTACTTACATACGTATACTTTTGTATATCTCGCTTTTTAAACCAAGTATTCCCAATCACCAGTCCTTTTTCAGCACATAAATCTACAAACTCTTCACCATTTCCATTTACAACACTGAACACTCCATATATATCAATTATTCCCTCAACTGGCAAACTACTCACCTGGTCTTGTGCACCAAAACCAAAAACACACACATTCAGCTGCTCCCAAAACACTTGCCTCTCATGATCTTTCTTCTCATGCCCAGGTGCATATGCACGAACAATCACTCATCTCTCTCCATTAACTCTCAGTTTTACCCATATCAATCTACAATTTACTTTCTTACACTCTATCACATACTCCCACAACTCCTGATTCAGTAGTGCTATTCCTTCCCTTGCTCTTGTCCTCTCACTAACCCCTGACTTTACTCCCAAGATATTCCCAAACCAATCTTCCCCTTTACCCTTGAGCTTCGTTTCACTCAGAGCCAAAACATCCAGGTTCCTTTCGTCAAACATACTACCTATCACTCCTTTTTTCTCATCTTGGTTACATCCACACATATTTAGACACCCCAATCTGAGCCTTCACCCTCTCAATCAATACCCTCCCATATTATTTACAAGAAATACTCAACAAACTTATACCTCTGTAATTTGAGCACTCACTCTTATCCCCTTTGCCTTTGTACAATGGCACAATGCACGCATTCCGCCAATCCTCAGGCACCTCACCATGAGTCATACATACATTAAATAACCTTACCAACCAGTCAAGAATACAGTCACCCCCTTTTTTAATAGACTCCACTGCAATACCATCCAAATCTGCTGCCTTGCCGGCTTTCATCTTCCGCAAAGCTTTTACTACCTCTTCTCTGTTTACGAAAACATTTTCCCTAACCCTCTCACTTTGCACACCACCTCGACCAAAACACCCTATATCTGCCACTCTATCATCAAACACATTCAACAAACCTTCAAAATACTCACTCCATCTCCTTCTCACATCACCACTACTTGTTATCACCTCCCCATTAGCGCGCTTCACTGAAGTTCCCATTTGCTTCCTTGTCTTACGCACTTTATTTACCTCCATCCAGAACATATTTTTATTCTCCCTAAAATTTAATGATACCCTCTCACCGCAACTCTCATTTGCCCTCTTTTTCACCTCTTGCACCTTTCTCTTGACCTCCTGTCTCTTTCTTTTATACATCTCCATTCATTTGCATTTTTTCCCTGCAAAAATCGTCCAATTACCTCTTTCTTCTCTTTCACTAATAACCTTACATCTTCATCCCACCACTCACTACTCTTTCTAATCAACTCACCTCCCACGCTTCTCATGCCACAAGCATCTTTTGCGCAAAACACTTGCATCTCATGATATATATATGCATATATAGGAGTTGTGGGAGTATGTGATAGAGTGTCAGAAAGTAAATTCTAGATTGATATGATAAAACTGCAAGTTGATGGATAGAGATGGGTGATTAATGGTGCATATGCACCTGGGCATCAGAAGAAAAATCCTGAGAGGTAAGTGTTTTGGGAGCAGCTGAATGAGTGTGTTAGTGGTTTTGATGCAAAAGACCGGGTTATAGTGATGGGTGATTTGAATGCAAGGGTGAGTAATGTGGCATTTGAGGGAATAATTGGTATACATAGAGTGTTCAGTGTTGTAAATGGAAATGGTGAAGAGCTTGTAGATTTATGTGCTGAAAAGGGACTAGTGATTGGGAATATCTGGTTTAAAAAACGAGATATACATAAGTATACGTATGTAAGTAGGAGAGATGGCCAGAGAGCGCTATTGGATTACGTGTTAATTGTTAGACGCACGAAAGAGAGAATTTTGGATGTTAATGTGCTGAGAGGTGCAACTGGAGGGATGTCTGATCATTATCTTGTGGAGGCGAAGGTTAAGATTTGTGGGGGTTTTCAGAAAAGAAGAGACAATGTTGGGATGAAGAGAGTGGTAAGAGTAAGTAAGCTTAGGAAGGAGACCTGTGTGAGGAAGTACCAGGAGAGACTGAGTACAGAATGGAAAAAGGTGAGAACAAAGGAGGTAAGGGGAGTAGGGGGGGGGGGGGGGAATGGGAGGTATTTAGGGAAGCAGTGATGGCTTGCGCAAACGATGCTTGTGGCATGAGAAGCGTGGGAGGTGGGTTGATTAGAAAAGGTAGTGAGTGTTGGCATGAAAAAGTAAGATTTTAGTGCAAGAGAAAAGAGAGGAATTTAGACGATTTTTGCAGGGAAAAAATGCAAATGAGTGGGAGAGGTATAAAAGAAAGAGGCAGGAGGTCAAGAGAAAGGTGCACGAGGTGAAAAAGAGGGCAAATGAGAGTTGGGGTGAGAGAGTATCTTTAAATTTCAGGGAGAATAAAAAGATGTTTTGGAAGGAGGTAAATAAAGTGCGTAAGACAAGGGATCAAATGGGAACTTCAGTGAAGGGGGCTAATGGGGAGGTGATAACAAGTAGTGGTGATGTGAGAGGAGATTGAGTGAGTATTTTGAAGGTTTGTTGAATGTGTTTGATGATAGAGTGGCAGATATAGGGTGTTTTTGTCGAGGTGGTGAGCAAAAGTAGAGGGTTAGGGAAAATGATTTGGTAAATAGAGAAGAAGTAGTAAAACCTTTACGGAAGATGGAAGCCGGCAAGGCTGCAGGTTTGGATGGTATTGCAGTGGAATTTATTAAAAAAAGGGGTGACTCTATTGTTGACTGGTTGGCAAGGTTATTTAATGTCTGTATGATTCATGGTAAGATGCCTGAGGATTGGCGGAATGCTTGCATAGTGCCATTGTACAGAGGCAAAGGGGATAAGAGTGAGTGCTCAAATTACAGATGTATAAGTTTGTTGAGTATTCCTTGTAAATTATATGGGAGGGTATTGATTGAGAGGGAGAAGACATGTACAGAGGATCAGATTGGGGAAGAGCAGTGTGGTTTCAGAAGTGGTTGAGGATGTGTGGATCAGGTGTTTGCTTGGAAGAATGTGTGTGAGAAATACTTAGAAAAAGAAATGGATTTTTATGTAGCATTTATGGATCTGGAGAAGGCATATGATAGAGTTGATAGAGATGCTCTGTGGAAGGTATTAAGAATATATGGTGTGGGAGGCAAGTTGTTAGAAGCAGTGAAAAGTTTTTATCGAGGATGTAAGGCATGTGTACGTGTAGGAGGAGAGGAAAGTGATTTGTTCTCAGTGAATGTAGGTTTGCGGCAGGGGTGTGTGATGTCTTCATGGTTGTTTAATTTGTTTATGGATAGGGTTGTTAGGGAGTTGAATACAAGGGTTTTGGAAAGAGGGGCAAGAATGAGTCTGTTGTAGATGAGAGAATTTGGGAAGTGATAGAGTTGATAGAGATGCTCTGTGGAATGTATTAAGAATATATGGTGCGGGAGGCAAGTTGTTAGAAGCAGTGAAAAGTTTTTATCGAGGATGTAAGGCATGTGTACGTGTAGGAGGAGAGGAAAGTGATTTGTTCTCAGTGAATATAGGTTTGCGGCAGGGGTGTGTGATGTCTTCATGGTTGTTTAATTTGTTTATGGATAGGGTTGTTAGGGAGTTGAATACAAGGGTTTTGGAAAGAGGGGCAAGAATGAGTCTGTTGTGGATGAGAGAATTTGGGAAGTGAGTCAGTTGCTGTTCGCTGATGATAGAGCGCTGGTGGCTGATTCATGTAAGAAACTGCAGAAGCTGGTGACTGAGTTTGGTAAAGTGTGTGAAAGAAGAAAGTTAAGAGTAAATGAGAATAAGAACAAAGTTTTTAGGTACAGTAGGGTTGAGGGTCAAGTCAATTGGGAGGTAAGTTTGAATGGAGAAAAATTGGAGGAAGTAAAGTGTTTTAGATATCTGGGAGTGGATCTGGCAGCGGATGGAACCATGGAAACGGAAGTGAATCATAGGGTGGTGGAGGGGTCGAAAATTCTGGGAGCATTGAAGAATGTTTGGAAGTCGAGAACATTATCTCGGAAAGCAAAAATGGGTATGTTTGAAGGAATAGTGGTTCCAACAATGTTGTATGGTTGCGAGGCGTGGGCTATGGATAGAGTTGTGCGCAGGAGGGTGGATATGCTGGAAATGAGATGTTTAAGGACAATATGTGGTGTGAGGTGGTTGATCGAGTAAGTAATGTAATAGTAAGAGAGATGTGTGGAAATAAAAAGAGTGTGGTTGAGAGAGCAGAAAAGGGTGTTTTGAAATGGTTTGGACACATGGAGAGAATGAGTGAGGAAAGATTGAACAAGAGGATATATGTGTCAGAGGTGAAGGGAACGAGGAGAAGTGGGAGACCAAATATTAGGTGGAAGGATGGAGTGAAAACGATTTTGAGTGATCGGGGACTGAACATGGGGGAGTGTGAAAGGCGTGTAAGGAATAGAGTGAATTGGAACGATGTGGTATACCGGAGTCGACGTGCTGTCAATGGATGGAACCAGGGCATGTGAAGCGTCTGGGGTAAACCATGGAAAGTTGTGTGGGCCCTGGATGTGGAAAGGGAGCTGTGGTTTCAGTGCATTATTACATGACAGCTAGAGACTGAGTGTGAACGAATGGTGCCTTTGGTGTCTTTTCCTCGCGCTACCTCGCACACATGAGGGGGGAGGGGGTTGTTATTCCATTTGTGGCGGGGTGGCGATGGGAACAAATAAAGGCAGACAATATGAATTATGTACATATGTATATATGTATATGTCTGTGTGTGTATCTATATGTGTACATTGGGATGTATAGGTATGTATATTTGCGTGTGTGGGCATGTATGTATATGGGTGTGTATGTGGGCGGGTTGGGCCATTCTTTCGTCTATTTCCTTGCGCTACCTCAGCTAGAGACTGAGTGTGAACGAATGGTGCCTTTGGTGTCTTTTCCTCGCGCTACCTCGCACACATGAGGGGGGAGGGGGTTGTTATTCCATTTGTGTCGGGGTGGCGATGGGAACAAATAAAGGCAGACAGTATGAATTATGTACATATGTATATATGTATATGTCTGTGTGTGTATCTATATGTGTACATTGGGATGTATAGGTATGTATATTTGCGTGTGTGGGCATGTATGTATATGGGTGTGTATGTGGGCGGGTTGGGCCATTCTTTCGTCTATTTCCATGCGCTACCTCGCTAACGCGGGAGACAGCGACAAAGCAAATTAAATAAATACAAATACATATATATATATATATATATATATATATATATATATATATATATATATATATATATATATATATATATATATATATATATATATTTTAATATATATATATATATATATATATATATATATATATATATATATATATATATATATATATATATATATATATATATATATATATATATATATATATATATATATTATTGGGATAATATATAGGAGAAAAAGAATACTTCCCACGCATTCCTCGCGTGTCGTAGAAGGCGACTAAAGGGGAAGGGAGTGGGGGGCCAGAAACCCTCCCCTCCTTGTATTTTAACTTTCTAAAACTGGAAACAGAACAATTAGTCTCGCGAGGAGTGCTCATCCTCCTCGAAGGCTCAGATTGGGATGTCTAAATTTGTGTTGATGTAACCAAGATGAGAAAAACGGAAAGATAAGTAGTATGTTTGAGGAAAGGAACCTGGATGTTTTGGCTCTGAGTGAAACGAAGCTCAAGGGTAAAGGGGAAGAGTGGTTTGGGAATGTCTTGCGATTAAAGTCAGGGGTTAGTGACAGGAGAAGAGAAAGGGAAGGAGTAGCACTACTCCTGAATCAGGAGTTGTAGGAGTATGTGATAGACTGTAAGAAAGTAAATTCTAGATTGATATGGGTAAAACTGAAAGTTGATGGAGAGAGACTGGTGATTATTGGTGCATATGCACCTGAGCATGAGAAGAAAGATCATGAGATGCAATTGTTTTGGGAGCAGCTGAACGAGTGTGTTAGTGGTTTTGATGCACAAGATTGGCTTATAGTGATGAGTGATTTGAATGCAAAGGTGAGTAGTGTGACACTTGACGTAATAATTGGTATTGATGGAGTGTTCAGTGTTGTAAATTGAAATGGTGAAGAGCTTGTAGATCTATCTGATGAAAAAGGACTGGTGATTGGGAATACCTGGTTTAAAAAGCGAGATATACATAAGTATACGTATGTAAGTAGGAGAGATGGCCAGAGAGCGTAATCGGATAACGTGTTAATTGATAGACGCACGAAAGAGAGACTTTTGGATGTTAATGTACTGAGAGGTGCAACTGGAGGGATGTCTGATCATTATCTTGTGGAGGCGAAGGTGAAGATTTGTGGGGGTTTCAGAAAAGAAGAGAGAATGTTGGGGTGAAGAGAGTGGTGAGAGTAAGTGAGCTTGGGAAGGAGACTTGTGTGAGGAAGTACCGGGAGAGACTGAGTACAGAATGGAAAAAGGTGAGAACAAAGGAGGTAAGGGGAGTGGGGGAGGAATGGGATGTATTTAGGGAAGCAGTGATTGCTTGCGCAAAAGATGTTTGTGGCATGAGAAGCGTGGGAGGTTGGTTGATTAGAAAGGGTAGTGAGTGGTGGGGTGAAGATGTAAGATTATTAGTGAAAGAGAAGAGAGAGGCATTTGGACCATTTTTGCAGGGAAAAAATGCAAATGAGTGGGAGAAGTATAAAAGAAAGAGGCAGGAAGTCAAGAGAAAGGTGCAAGAGGTGAAAAAGAGGGCAAATGAGAGTTGGGGTGAGAGAGTATCATTAAATTTCAGGGAGAATAAAAAGATATCTTGGAAGGAGGTAGATAAAGTGCGTAAGACAAGGCAGCAAATGGGAACTTCAGTGAAGGGGGCTAATGGGGAGGTGATAACAAGTAGTGGTGATGTGAGAAGGAGATGGAGTGAGTATTTTGAAGGTTTGTGAATGTGTTTGATGATAGAGTTTCAGATATAGAGCGTTTTGGTCGAGGTGGTGTGCAAAGTGAGAGGGTTAGGGAAATTGATTTGGTAAATAGAAAAGAGGTAGTAAAAGCTTTGCGGAAGATGAAAGCCGGCAAGGCAGCATATTTGGATGGTATTGCAGTGGAATTTATTAAAAAAGGGTGTGACTTTATTGTTGACTTGTTGGTAAGGTTATTTAATGTATTTATGATTCATGGTGAGGTGCCTCAGGATTGGCGGAATGCTTGCATAGTGCCATTGTACAAAGGCAAAGGGGATAAGAGTGAGTGCTCAAATTAGAGAGGTATAAGTTTGTTGAGTATTCCTGGCAAAATATATTGGAGGGTATTGATTGAGAGGGTGAAGGCATGTACAGAGCATCAGATTGGGGAAGAGCAGTGTGGTTTCAGAAGTGGTAGAGGATATGTGGGTCATTTGTTTGCTTTGATAGCATTTATGGATCTGGAGGAGACATATGATAGATTTGATAGAGATGCTCTGTGGAAGGTTTTAAGAATATATGTTGTGGGAGGCAAGTTGTTAGAAGCAGTGAGAAGTTTTTATCAAGGATGTGTACGTGTAGGAAGAGAGGAAAGTGATTGGTTCTCAGTGAATGTAGGTTTGCGGAAGGGTGTGTGATGTCTCCATGGTTGTTTAATTTGTTTATGGATGGGGATGTTAGGGAGGTGAATGAAGACGTTTTGGAAATAGTGGCAAGTATGCAGTCTGTTGTGGATGAGAGAGCTTTGGAAGTGAGTCAGTTGTTGTTCGCTGATGATAGAGCGCTGGTGGCTGATTCATGTGAGAAACTGCAGAAGCTGGTGACTGAGTTTGGTAAAGTGTGTGAAAGGAGAAAGTTAAGAGTAAATGTGAATGAGAGCAAGGTTATTAGGTACGGTAGGGTTGAGGGTCAAGTCAGTTCGGAGGTAAGTTTGAATGGAGAAAAACTGGAGGAAGTAAAGTGTTTTAGATATCTGGGAGTGGATCTGGCAGCGGATGGAACCATGGAAGCGGAAGTGAATCATAGGGTGGGGGAGGGGGCGAAAATTCTGGGAGCCTTGAAGAATGTTTGGAAGTCGAGAACAGTATCTCGGAAAGCAAAAATGGGTATGTTTGAAGGAATAGTAGTTCCAACAATGTTGTATGGTTGCGAGGCGTGGAGTATGGATAGAGTTTTGCGCAGGAGGATGGATGTGCTGGAAATGAGATGTTTGAGGACAATATGTGGTGTGAGGTGTTTTGATCGAGTAAGTAATGTAAGGGTAAGAGAGATGTGTGGAAATAAAAAGAGCGTGGTTGAGAGAGCAGAAGAGGGTGTTTTGAAATGGTTTGGTCACATGGAGAGAATGAGTAAGGAAAGATTGACCAAGAGGATATATGTGTCAGAGGTGGAGGGAACGAGGAGAATTGGGAGACCAAATTGGAGGTGGAAAGATGGAGTGAAAAAGATTTTGTGTGATCGGGGTCTGAACATGCGGGAGGGTGAAAGGCGTGCAAGGAATAGAGTGAATTAGAACAATGTGGTATACCGGTGTCGACGTGCTGTCAATGGATTGAAGCATGGTATGTGAAGCGTCTGGGGTAAACCTTGGAGAGTTGTGTGGGGCCTGGATGTGTAAAGGGAGCTGTGGTTTCGGTTCATTATTACTTGACAGCTAGAGACTGAGTGTGAATGAATGGGGCCTTTGGTGTCTTTTCCTAGCGCTACCTCGCACACATGAGGGGGGAGGGGGTTGTTATTCCATATGTGGCGGGGTGTCGATGGGAACAAATAAAGGCAGACAGTATGAATTATGCACATGTGTATATATGTATATGTCTGTTTGTGTATATATATGTGTACATTGAGATGTATAGGTATGTATATTTGCGTGTGTGGACGTGTATGTATATACATGTTTATGTGGGCGGGTTGGGCCATTCTTTCGTCTGCTTCCTTGCGCTACCTCGCAAACGCGGGAGACAGCGACAAAGCAAAATAAATAAGAAATATATGTATTATTCTTTGTAGCTGTTTCCCTCGTTAGGGTGGTAGCGCAAAGAAACAGATGAAAGAATGGCCAAACCCACCCACATACACATTCATATACATACACGTCCACACACGCTTATATATATATACCTATACATTTCAACATATACATATATATACATACCTCTCTCTTACCCTTTCATTATTTAATCGATCAAAATACCTTACACTACATATTGTCGTTAAACATCTAATTTGGAACACATCCATCCTCCTCCACACAACCATATCTATAGCCCACGCCTCGCAATCATATGACAGTGATGGAACCACTATTCCTTCAAACATACCCTTTTTTGCTTTCCGAGATAATGTTAAGAATGATTTCAACATATACATATATATACATACCTCTCTCTTACCCTTTCATTATTTAATCGACCAAAATACCTTACACTACATATTGTCGTTAAACATCTAATTTGGAACACATCCATCCTCCTCCACACAACCATATCTATAGCCCACGCCTCGCAATCATATGACAGTGATGGAACCACTATTCCTTCAAACATACCCATTTTTGCTTTCCGAGATAATGTTCTCGCTTTCCATGCATTTTTCAGAGCTCACAAAACTTTCTACCCCTACCCCACCCTGTGACTCTCTTCCGCTTCCATGGTACCATCCGCTTCCAAATCCTCTGCCAGATATCTAAAACACTTCACTTCCTCCATTTTTTCTCCACTCAAACTTACCTCCCAATTGACTTCTTCATTAACCCTACTGTGCCTCATAACCTTGCTCTTATTCACATTTTTTTCAGCTTTCTTCTTTCACACATTTTAGCAAACTCAGTCACCAGCTTCTGCAGTTTCTCATCCGAATCAGCCACCAGCGCTGTATCATCAGCGAACAACTGACTCACTTTCCAAGCCCTCTCATTCATAACAGACAGAATACTTACCCATCTTACCAAATCTCTTGCATTCACCCCCCCCCTAACCCAGAAACCCCATCCATAAACAAATTAAACAACCATGGAGACATCACGCATCCCTGCTGCAAACCGACATTCACCGAGAACCAGTCACTTTCCTTTCTTCATACTCGTACACATGCCTTGCATCCTCGATAAAACCTTTTCACTGCTTCTAACAACTTGCCTCCCACACCATATATTCTTAATACCTTCCGTAGAGAGTCTTTATCAACTCTCTCATATGCCTTCTCCAGATCAATAAATGCTACATATAAATCCATTTGCAATTTCCAAGTATTCTCATACACACTCTTCAAAGTAAACACTTGATCCCTACATCCTCTACCACTTCTGAAACCACACTGCTCTTCCCCAGTCTGATGCTCTGTACATGCCTTCATCCTCTCAATCAAAACCCTCCCATATAATTTCCCAGGAATACTCAACAAACTTATACCTCTGTAATTTGAACACTCGCTTTTATCCCTTCTGTCTTTGTATAATGGCACTCTGCATGCATTCCGCCAATCCTCAGGCACCTCACCATGAAATATATATACATAGAATATCCTCACGAACCAGTCACCAGTACAGTCACCCCCTTTTTAGATAAATTCCACTGTAATACCATCCAATCCGTCCACTCTGCCGGCTTTCATCTTCCAGAAAGCTTTCACTACCTCTTCTCTGTTTACCAATTCATTCTCCCTGACACTCTCACTTCGCACGCCACCTCGACCAATACACCTTATATCTGCCACTCTATCATCTAACACATTCAACAAACATTCAAAATACTCACTCCATCTCCTTCTCACATCACCACTACTTGTTGTTACCTCCCTATTTGCCCCCTTGAACGATGTTCCCATTTCTTGTCTTGTATTACGCACCTCCTTCCAAAATATCTTTTTATTCTTCCTAAGATTTAATGATACTCCCTCACTCCAACTCTCATTTGCCTTCTTTTTCACCTCTTGCACCTTTCTCCTACCCTCCTGCCTCTCCCTTTTATACATCTCTTAGTCATTTATACTATTTTCTTGCAAAGATAGTCCAAATGCCTCTCTCTTCTCTCTCACTATCAATCTTACTTCTCCCTCACACCACTCACTACCCTTTCTAATCTGCCCACCTCCCACGCTTCCCATCCCACAAGCATCTTTTGCTCAAGGTATCACTGCCTCCCTAAATACATCCTATTCCTCCCTCACTCCCCTTACGTTCTTTGCTCTCACCTTTTTCCATTCAGCACTCAGTCTCTCCTGGTAATTCCTCACACAAGGCTCATTCCCAAGCTCACTTACCTTTCCCACTCTCTTCACCCCAGAATTCTCTTCTTCTACCTTCGCCTCCACAAGATAATGGTCAGATATCCGTCCAGGTGCACGTCTCAGCACATTGATATCCAAACTTCTCTGTTGCATCCGTCTAACAATTAACACGTAATCCAATAACGCTGTATGGCTATCTCTCCTATTTACATACATACACTTATGTATATCTCTCTTTTTAAATCAGGTATTCCCAATCGCCAGTCCTTTTTTAGAAGACAAATCTACCAGCTCTTCAACATTTCTATTTACTACACTGAACACCCCATCCCTGTGGATAGAGGGGAAAGAATATTCCCATGCACTCCCCACGTGTAGTAGAAGTCGACTAAAGTGCTAGAAATCCTCCCCTCCTTGTATTTTAACATTCTATAATCGGAAACACATGAAGGAGTTAGCCGTGAGTGCTCATCCTCTTCGAAGGCTTAGATTGGGGCGTCTAAAAGTGTGTGGATGTAACCAAGATGAGAAAAAGGGAGAGATAGTTAGTATGTTTGAGGAAAGGAGCCTGGATGTGTTGGTTCTCAGTGTAACGAATCTCAAGGGTAAAGGGGAGAGCGGTTTAGAAGCGTTTTGGGATTTTACTCAGGGGTTAATGAGAGGACAAGAGCAAAGGCAAGAGTAACACTACTCCAGAAACAGAAGTTGTAGGAGTATGTGATAGAGTGTAAGAAAGTAAACTCTAGATTGATATGGATAGGCTGGAAGTGTATGGAGAGAGATGGGTGTGGTGCACATGCACCTGGGCATGAGAAGAAAGATCATGAGAGGCAAGTGTTTTGGGAGCAGCTGCGTGAGTCTGTCAGTAGTTTTGATGCACGAGACCGGGTTATAGTGATGGGTGATTTGAATGCAAAGGTGAATAATGTGGCAGTTGATGGAATAATTGGTATACATGGGGTGTTCAGTGTTGTAAATGGAGATAGTAAAGAGCTTGTAGATTTATGTGCTGAAAAATGACTGGTGATTGGGAATACCTAGTTTAGAAAGAGAGATATACATAAGTATACGTATGTAAGTAGGAGAGATGGCCAGAGAGCGTTCTTGGATTACGTGTTAATTGATAGGCGCGCGAAAGATAGACTTTTGGATGTTAATGTGCTGAGAGGTGCAACTGGAGGGATGTCAGATCATTATCTTGTGGAGACGAAGGTGAAGATTTTGTAGAGGTTTTCAGAAAAGAGGAAAGAATGTTGGGGTGAAAAGAGTGGTGAAAGTAAGTGAGCTTGAGAAGGAGAATTGTGTGAGGAAGAACCAGTAGAGACTAACTAAAGAATGAAAAAATGTGAGAACAAAGGAGGTAAGAGGAGTGGGGAAGGAATGGGATGTATTTAGGGCAAAAGATGCTTGTGGCATGAGAAGCGTGGGAGGTGGGCAGATTAGAAAGGATAGTGAGTGGTGGGATGAAGAGGTAAGAGTATTAGTGAAAGAGAAGAAAGAGGCATTTGGACGATTTTTGTATGGAAATACTGCAAATGAGTGGGAGATGTATAAAAGAAAGAGGCAGGAGGTGAAGAGAAATATGCAAGAGGTGAAAAAGAGGTCAAATGAGAGTTGGGGTGAGAGTATCATTAAATTGTAGGGAGAAAAAAACAATGTTTTGGAAGGACATAAATAAATTGCGTAAGACAAGGGAATAAATGGGAACTTCAGTGAAGGGGGCTAATGGAGAGGTGATAACAAGTAGTGGTGATGTGAGAAGGAGATGGGGTGACTGTTTTGAAGGTTTGCTGAATATGTTTGATGATAGAGTGGCAGATATAAGGTGTTTTGGTAGAGGTGGTGTGCAAAATGAAAGGGTTAGGGAAAATGATTTGGTAAACGGAGAAGAGGTAGCAAAAGGTTTGCGGAAGATGAAAGCCGGAAAGGCAGCATATTTGGATGGTATTGCAGTGGAATATAATAAAAAAGGGGTTGACTGTATTGCTGACTGGTTGATAAGGTTATTTGATATATGTGTGACTCATGGTGAGGTACCTGAGGATTGGCAGAATGCTTGTATAGTGCCATTGTATAAAGGCAAAAGGGATAAAAGTGAGTGCTCAAATTACAGAGGTATAAGTTTGTTGAGTATTCCTGGGAAATTATATGGGAGGGTATTGATGATAAGGGTGAACGCATGTACCAAGCATCAGATTGGGGAAGAGCAGTGTGGTTTCAGAAGTGGTTGTGGATGTGTGGATCAGGTGTTTGCTTTGAAGAATGTATGTGAGAAATACTTAGAAAAGCAAATGGATTTGTATGTAGCATTTATGGATCTGGAGATGGCATATGATAGAGTTGATAGAGATGCTCTGTGGAAGGTATTAAGAATATATGATGTGGGAGGCAAGTTGTTAGAAGCAGTGAAAAGTTTTTTATCGAGGATGTAAGGCATGTGTACGTGTAGGAAGAGAGGAAAGTGATTGGTTCTAAGTAAATGTAGGTTTCCGTCAGGGGTGTGTGATGTCTCCATGGTTGTTTAATTTGTTTTAGGATGGGGTTGTTAGGGAGGTGAATGCAAGAGTTTTGGGAAGATGGGCAAGTATGCAGTCTGTTGTGGATAAAAGAGCTTAGGAAGTGAGTCAGTTGTTCGCTGATGATACAGCGCTGGTGGCTGATTCATGTGAGAAACTGCAGAAGCTGGTGATTGGCTTTGGTAAAGTGTGTGAAAGGAGAAAGTTGAGAGTAAATGTGATGAAGAGCAAGGTTATTAGTACAGTAGGGTTTAGGGACAAGTCAACTGGGAGGTAAGTTTGAATCGAGAAAAGCTGGAGGAAGTGAAGTGTTTTAGATATCTGGGAGTGGATTTGGTAGCGGATGGAACCATGGAAGCGGAAGTGAATCATTGCGTTGGAGAGGGGGTGAAACTTCCGTGAGCGTTGAAGAATGTGTGGAACTCGAGAACATTATCTCGGAAAGCAAAAATGGGTATGTTTGAAGGAATAGTGATTCCAACAATGTTATATTGTTGCGAGGCGTGGACCATGGATAGAGTTGTGCTTAGGAGGGTGGATATGCTGGAAATGAGATGTTTGAGGCCAATATGTGGTGTGAGGTGGTTTGATCGAGTATGTAATGATAGGGTAAGAGAGATGTGTGGTAATAAAAAGAGTGTGGTTGAGAGAGCAGAAGAGGGTGTTTTGAAGTGGTTTGGTTACATGGAGAGAATGAGTGAGGAAAGATTTACCAAGAGGATATGTGTCAGAGGTGGAGGGAACGAGGAGAAGTGGGCGACCAAACTGAAAGATGGAGTGAAGAGATGGTAGAAAGATGGAGTGAAAAAGATTTTGAGTGATCGGGGCCTGAACATGCAGGAGGGTGAAAGGCGTGCAAGGAATAGAGTGAATTGGAACGATGTGGTATACCGGGGTCGACGTGCTATCAATGGATTGAACCAGAGCATTTAAACTGTCTAGGGTAAACCATGGAAAGTTGTGTGGGGCCTGGATGTGAAAAGGGAGCTCTGGTTCGGTGCATTATTACATGACAGCTGGAGACTGAGTGTGAATGAATGTGGCCTTTGCTGTCTTTTCCTAGAGCTACCTCGCGCATATGAGGGTGGAGGGGGCTGTTATTTCAATTTCATGTGTGGCGGGTTGGCGATGGAAATGAATAAAGGCAGACAGTATGAATTATGTACATGCCTTACATCCTCGATAAAAACTTTTCACTGCTTCTAACAACTTGCCCACCACACCATATATTCTTAATAACTTCCACAGAACATCTCTAACAACTCTATCATATGCCTTCTCCAGATCCTTAAATACTACATACAAATTCATAATCTTTTCTAGGTGTTTCTCGCATACATTCTTCAGAGCAAACACTTGATCCACACATCCTCTACCACATTGCTCTTCCCCAATCTGATGCCCTGTACATGCCTTCACCCTCTCAATCAATACCCTCCCATACAATTTCCCATTAATACTCATCAAACTTATACCTCTGTAATTTGAGCACTTACTTTTATCCCCTTTGCCTTTGTACAATGGCACTATGCAAGCATTTCGCCAATGTTCAGGCACCTCACCATGAGTTATACATACATTAAAGAACCTCACCAAGTAGTGTACAATACAGTCACACCCTTTTTTAATAGATTCCACTGCAATACCAACGAAACCCGCGGGCTTCCCGGCTTTCATCTTCCGCAAAGCTTTTACTACCTCTTCTCTGTTTACCAAATCATTGCTCCTAACCTTCTCACCTTGCACACCACCTCGATCAAAACAACCTATATCTGCCACTCTATCATCAAACACATTCAACAAACCTTCAAAATACTCACTCATTCTCATTATCAGATCACCACTACTAGCTATCACCAGCCAATTAGCCCCCTTCATTGATGTTCCCACTTTTCCCCTTGTCTTACGCACTTTATTTACCTTCTTGTAAAACATCTTTTTATCCTCCCTAAAATCTTATGATACTCTCTCACCCTAACTCTCATTTGCCCTCTTTTTCACCTCTTGCACCTTTCTCTTGACTTCCTGCCATTTCATTTTATATATCTCCCAGTCATGTACATTATTTCCCTGCAGAATAGTCCAAATGCCTCTCTCTTTCACTAATAATCTTATTTCTTCATACCACCACTAACTACCATTTCTAATCTGACCACCTCCCACGCTTCTCATGCCACAAGCATCTTTTGCGCAAGCCATAACTGCTTCCCTAAATATATTCCATTCCTCCCCCACTTCCCTTACGTCCTTTGTTCTCACCTTTTTCCATTCTGTACTCAGTCTTTCCTGGTACTTCCTCACACAAGTCTCCTTCCTAAGCTCACTTACTCACACCACTCTTTTCACCCTATTATTCTCTCTTCTTTTCTGAAAACCTCTACAAATCTTCTCCTTAATCTCCACGAGATAATGATCGGACATCCCTCCCGTTTCACCTCTCAGCACATTAACCTCCAAAAGTCTATCAATTAACACTTAAGCCAATAACGCTCTCTGGCCATCTCTCGTACTTATATACGTATACTTATGTATATCTTTCTTTTTAAGCCATGTATTCCCAATCACCAGGCCTTTTTCAGCACATAAATCTTCAAGCTCCTCATCATTTCCATTTGCTACACTGAACACCCTATGTACAATATCATACAC
>NC_092228.1:37127434-37145844 GCF_036320965.1 Panulirus ornatus | reverse complement strand
TTGACCTCAACCCTACTGTACCTAATAACCTTGCTCTTATTCATATTTACTCTTAACTTTCTTCTTTCACATACTTTACCAAACTCAGTCACGAGCTTCTGCAGTTTCTCACATGAATCAGCCACCAGTGCTGTATCATCAGCGAACAACTGACTCACTTCCCAAGCTCTCTCATTCACAACAGACTTCATACTTGCCCCTCTTCCCAAAACTCTTGCATTCACCCCCCCTAACAACCCCGTCCTTAAACAAATTAAACAACCATGGAGACATCACACATCCCTGCCGCAAACCTACATTCACTGAGAACCAATCACTTTCCTGTCTTCCTACACGTACACATGCCTTACATCCTCGATAAAAACTTTTCACTGCTTCAAACAACTTGCCTCCCACACCATATATTCTTAATACCTTCCACAGAGCATTTCTATCAACTCTATCATATGCCTTCTCCAGATCCATAAATGCTACATACAAATCCATTTGCTTTTCTAAGGATATCTCACATACATTCTTCAAAGCAAACACCTGATCCACACATCCTCTACCCCTTCTGAAACCACACTGCTCTTCCCCAATCTGATGCTCTGTACATGCCTTCACCCTCTCAATCAATACCCTTCCATTATAATTTACCAGGAATACTCAACAAACTTATACCTCTGTAATTTGAGCACTCACTCTTATCCCCTTTGCCTTTGCACAATGACACTATGCACGCATTCCGCCAATCCTCAGGTACCTCACCATGAGTCATACATACATTAAATAACTTTACCAACCTGTCAACAATACAGTCACCACCTTTTTTAATAAATTCCACTGCAATTCCATCCAAACCTGCTGCCTTGCCGGGTTTCATCTTCCGCGAAGCTTTTACTACCTCTTCTCTGTTAACCAGATCATTTTCCCCAACCCCACTCATATATATATAAATATATATATATATATATATATATATATATATATATATATATATATATATATATATATATATATATATATATATATATATATATATATATATATTTTTTTTTTTTATACCTCGTCGCTGTCTCCCGCGGTTGCGAGGTAGCGCAAGGAAACAGACGAAAGAAATGGCCCAACCCCCCTATACACATGTACATACACACGTCCACACACGCAAATATACATACCTACACAGCTTTCCATGGTTTAACCCGGACGCTTCACATGCCCTGATTCAATCCACTGACAGCACGTCAACCCCTGTATACCACATCGCTCCAATTCACTCTATTCCTTGCCCTCCTTTCACCCTCCTGCATGTTCAGGCCCCGATCACACAAAATCCTTTTCACTCCATCTTTCCACCTCTAATTTGGTCTCCCTCTTCTCCTCGTTCCCTCCACCTCCGACACATATATCCTCTTGGTCAATCTTTCCTCACTCATTCTCTCCATGTGCCCAAACCATTTCAAAACACCCTCTTGTGCTCTCTCAACCATGCTCTTTTTATTTCCACACATCTCTCTTACCCTTACGTTACTTACTCGATCAAACCACCTCACACCACACATTGTCCTCAAACATCTCATTTCCAGCACCTCCATCCTCCTGCGCACAACTCTATCCATAGCCCACGCCTCGCAACCATACAACATTGTTGGAACCACTATTCCTTCAAACATACCCATTTTTGCTTTCCGAGATAATGTTCTCGACTTCCACACATTTTTCAAGGCTCCCAAAATTTTCGCCCCCTCCCCCACCCTATGATGCACTTCCGCTTCCATGGTTCCATCCGCTGACAGATCCACTCCCAGATATCTAAAACACTTCACTTCCTCCAGTTTTTCTCCATTCAAACTCACCTCCCAATTGACTTGACCCTCAACCCTACTGTACCTAATAACCTTGCTCTTATTCACATTTACTCTTAACTTTCTTCTTCCACACACTTTACCAAACTCCGTCACCAGCTTCTGCAGTTTCTCACATGAATCCGCCACCAGCGCTGTATCATCAGCGAACAACAACTGACTCACTTCCCAAGCTCTCTCATCCCCAACAGACTTCATACTTGCCCCTCTTTCCAAGACTCTTGCATTTACCTCCCTAACAACCCCATCCATAAACAGATTAAACAACCATGGAGACATCACACACCCCTGCCGCAAACCTACATTCACTGAGAACCAATCACTTTCCTCTCTTCCTACACGTACACATGCCTTACATATATATATATATATATAAAAAAAAAAGTTTATATATATATATATATATATATATATATATATATATATATATATATATATATATATATATATATACATATATATATATATATATATATATATATATATATATATATATATATATATATATATATATATATATATATATATATATATATATATATATATATATATATATATATATATATATATATATATATATATATATATAGATATATATATTGGAAAGGATCACAGTTTTGCGCATGATCAAGATATTCCTATGAGTCCACGGGGAAAATGAAACAGCAAAAGTTCCCAAGTGCACTTTCGCGTAATAATCACATCATCATGGGAGACACAAGAGAGGAATATAACAGTCAATTGATATGCATCGAAGAGAGGAAGCTAGGACGCTATTTGGTAAACATGTGATTGTCCAAAACATACAACGAGCGTTCATAAACTTATCATTTTACAAATCTTATCAACAGTAAATTTATGTAATTTCTATAGAGCATCACTAATATTAAGATTATAATTCTTTTTGTATTTAGTAATAGAAGATTCAATGATATTTCTCTTGGTAATAGAGTTAGAGCGAATAACTGAGATGGCGTTACTCCAGTCAATACAATGATCATAGTTTTTAACATGATTAAACAAGGCATTTTATTCTTGTCCCGTTCTTATGCTATATTTATGTTGTCTAACAGAAAGATGCTTACCAGTCTGACATGCATAAAATTTATCACAGTTTCCACAAGGGATTTTATAGATGCAACCAAGAGAATTTTCTGGTGAATTCCTGATTAAGATATTTTTTATAGTATCATTTTTGCTAAAGGCAACATTTGCATTAAAGGATTTAAGCAACATGGGAAGCAAAGCGAAATTATTATTGAAAGGGAGAACTAAAAGATTCTTGGTGTCAATTGGAGGTTTGGGATCAACTCTATAAAACGATTTCTTTGCTAACTTAAGGGATTTATCAGTGTAGGGTACTTTAACTTAGATCCAATAGAATATATCTTCTCAAACTCATCATCAATAAGCTTTGAACTGCAAATACGTAATGCTCTAAGAAAAATAGATTGAAATGATAATTTAACTCTGTCATGTTGAGATGAGTAATAATGGATATATGAGCATACATTGGTGGGTTCTCTGTTGCAGCTGTCTGGTCGACCATTTGACCAATTTCAAAATATCATTTTAAAGAAAAACCTTGAATTAAAGAAACTTGAAATGGAGGAGGTTTTTCGTAGTTCAAGAGAGAAGAAACGAGCCTTTCAAATGGCAATACCGACACACTGGAAAAACCGGATGTTTGACTATTGCTATGATGAATTAAGGAAAGAACGCAATAGGCTACAAGTGTCACTAAATCGTAAGTTGGACCATCTGATTGAAAACAGCGACTGGACCAAGAACAAAAACCCATCTTTTGTGGTAAACCTGTCTAATAAGCAACTGGGTAAAAATTCCTTGGGTGCATTAGGCTATGGTTTAAGTTTTGTGTGCTCTAACAGAGAAACCAGCTGTGTAGAAGTCATAAAGTCTTTTTGTAATTTAGAAAAATACAGTAATTTAAGTAATGATGATATTAATATCTGTAAGGGTTTAGTGTATGCAAGTTTGTCAAAACAAGTGGAAGCTAATTGCCCTAAAAGATTCATAAGAGCTATTAACACCTTAAAAGAAGACAAGAAAGTACATATTACTAAAGCAGATAAGGGTAACAATGTTGTGATTTTAGACAAAAGTAACTATTTATCTAAAATGAATGATCTTTTAAATAATGACGCAATATATTCTAAACTTGGTAAAAATCCTTTAGAAGCAGTTAATTCTCACTTCAATAAAGAAATGAAGTTGTTGTTGAAAGGTAACAATTCTCTTATCAAATGTTTGTCATCTTTGTCCCCTTCATTGCCATATTAGTATGGACTTATCAAAGCACATAAACAGAATTTTCCAGCAAGACCTATAGTGAGTTCAGTAGGCTCCATCACATATAAATTGTCAAAATGGTTAGTTTCTTTATTAAGCCCTTTAGCGGGTAAGGTTTCAAATTTTAATATCATGAACAATGTAGATTTAGTCAACAAGCTAAACAATATCAATGTTAATTTTGATCTCAAACTAGTTAGATTTGATGTTTCCTCACTTTTCACTAGAGTTTCAGTTGATGACCTTTTAGAATATTTATTTGATGTGTTGGATGATATTCATTTACCTGTTTCAAAGCTTATTTTCATTGAACTGATAAGAGTGTGTATAAAAGACTGTGTATTTCAATTTAATGTATATTATTATGCTCAAAAATTTGGTATGTCAATGGGTAAACCTTTTTCACTCGTACTAAGTAATCTTTATATGGAATTTTTTGAAACAAAACTACTAGAGGATATCTTACCTTCCAATGCAATTTGGTTTAGGTATGTAGATGATGTTCTTTGTGTTTGGATAACAAATGAAAATTTACAAATATTGGGAGGAAAGTTGTTAGAAGCAGTGAAAAGTTTTTATCGAGGATGTAAGGCATGTGTACGTATAGGAAGAGAGGAAAGTGATTGGTTCTCAGTGAATGTAGGTTTGCGGCAGGGGTGTGTGATGTCTCCATGGTTGTTTAATTTGTTTATGGATGGGGTTGTTAGGGAGGTAAATGCAAGAGTTTTGGAAAGAGGGGCAAGTATGAAGTCTGTTGGGGATGAGAGAGCTTGGGAAGTGAGTCAGTTGTTGTTCGCTGATGATACAGCGCTGGTGGCTGATTCATGTGAGAAACTGCAGAAGCTGGTGACTGAGTTTGGTAAAGTGTGTGGAAGAAGAAAGTTAAGAGTAAATGTGAATAAGAGCAAGGTTATTAGGAACAGTAAGGTTGAGGGTCAAGTCAATTGGGAGGTGAGTTTGAATGGAGAAAAACTGGAGGAAGTGAAGTGTTTTAGATATCTGGGAGTGGATCTGGCAGCGGATGGAATCATGGAAGCGGAAGTTGATCATAGGGTGGGGGAGGGGGCGAAAATTCTGGGGGCCTTGACGAATGTGTGGAAGTCGAGAACATTATCTCGGAAAGCAAAAATGGGTATGTTTGAAGGAATAGTGGTTCCAACAATGTTGTATGGTTGCGAGGCGTGGGCTATGGATAGAGTTGTGCGCAGGACGATGGATGTGCTGGAAATGAGATGTTTGAGGACAATGTGTGGTGTGAGGTGGTTTGATCGAGTGAGTAACGTAAGGGTAAGAGAGATGTGTGGAAATAAAAAGAGCGTGGTTGAGAGAGCAGAAGAGGGTGTTTTGAAGTGGTTTGGGCACATGGAGAGGATGAGTGAGGAAAGATTGACCAAGAGGATATATGTGTCGGAGGTGGAGGGAGCAAGGAGAAGAGGGAGACCAAATTGGAGGTGGAAAGATGGAGTGAAAAAGATTTTGTGTGATCGGGGCCTGAACATGCAGGAGGGTGAAAGGAGGGCAAGGAATAGAGTGAATTGGAGCGATGTGGTATACCGGGGTTGACGTGCTGTCAGTGGATTGAATCAAGGCATGTGACGCGTCTGGGGTAAACCATGGAAAGCTGTGTAGGTATGTATATTTGCGTGTGTGGACGTATGTATATACATGTGTATGGGATGGGGGGGGGTTGGGCCATTTCTTTCGTCTGTTTCCTTGCGCTACCTCGCAAATGCGGGAGACAGCGACAAAGTATAAAAAAAAGAAAAAAAAAAAAACTTAACAATTTAGTAACTTCCATCAAATTTACTGTAGAAAATGAAAATAATGGTATGTTACCATTTTTACATTGCAAGGAAACAATTTTAAGTTTAACGTATACAGAAAACCCACCAATGTATCTTCATATATCCATTATTACTCATCTCAACATGACAGAGTTAAATTATCATCATTTCAATCTATTTTTCTTAGAGCATTACGTATTTGCAGTCCAGAGTTTATTGATGATGAGTTTGAGAAGACATATTCTATTGGATCTAAGTTAAAGTACCCTAGATCTTTCATTGATAAATCTTTAAGTTAGCAAAGAAATCATTTTATAGAGTTGAGCCCAAACCTCCCATTGACACCAAGAATCTTTTAGTTCTCCCTTTTAACAAAAATTTCACTTTGCTTCCCATGTTGCTTAAATCCTTTAATGTAAATGTTTCCTTTAGCAACAATGATACTATAAAGAATATCTTAATCAGGAATTCACCAGAAAATTCTCTTGGTTGCATCTATAAAGTCCCTTGTAGAAACTGTGATAAATTTTATGTAGGTCAGACTAGTAAGGATCTTTCTGTTAGACTTAAGCAACATGAATATAGTATAAGAACGGGACAATAATCAAATGCCTTCTTTAATCATGTTAAAAACTATGATCATTATATTGACTGGAGTAACGCAATCTCAGTTATTAACTCTAACTCTATTTCCAAGAGAAATATCATTGAATCTTCTATTATTAAATACACAAAGAACTATAATCTTAATGTTAGTGATGGACTAAACAAATTAGATAACTTTATTGTTGATAAGATTTGTAAAATGATAAGTTTATGAACGCTCGTTGTATGTTTTGGACAATCACATGTTTACCAAATGGCGTCCTAGCTTCGTCTCTTCGATGTATATCAACTGAATGTTATATTTCTCTCTTGTGTCTCCCCTGATGATGTGACTGTTACACGAAAGTGCACTATATATATATATATATATATATATATATATATATATATATATATATATATATATATATATATATATATATATATATATATATATATATATATATATATATATATATATATATATATATTATATATATTATATATAAGAATATTTTGAGAAAATAATGTCATAGGACTATGGTGAATATTACTGTTTAGTGATTGGTGAAGATTATTGCAAGAGTATCGTTTAAGATAGTGACCAATATAGTGAAAATGTTGTGTGTGTTAGAAAAAATTTTCGTACTGAAAATAGTAGAGTAGAATTTTGCTACACATTGACTCTTGAAGGCTATTGTAAAACTAGTTTCATACAGTGATGACTATGGTGAAACTACTGGCTGTATATAGTGACTGCGAAGAATATGATGAAAACACTGTTTGATGTAGAAAGCAATATGGTGATATTGCTACGTACAGCGACTGCTGAGGAATATGACGAAAGTAGTGATACATAATGATAGATGGCGTCACTACAAAATGTGTACGTTATATACAGATAGTGAATATAGTGTGTCCGATTGGAAAATGTGTAAAAGTGATCAATATCTAGAAATCCTCGTCACGCGTGACTGATGGCTTTCACAACCCTACATCTGCCGGGAGATGGAAGACTTTGCTTTCAAGATGGAGGCTGGAGAGCAATGGATGATGGCTCATGGAATAGTGAAGGACCCCAGTCACGCCCGCCACACACAAGAAATCAGCACATCCGACAGCATGACGGAATCTCGTTCTTGAAGAACAACTTCAGACAACTGCAAAAACGTCAGACTCCCAGTGGCCAGATGCGTGTGACGTCATGACATTCGTGTAACTGGTTCGCCCATGCAAGTCACAGCGGAAACAGCAATGGCGCGTACATCTTCTACAGCTGCATCTACATTCCTACCAAGACATACACATCATCTACAGAAAGTGAACTACGCGGGAAACGGCGATCAAATTTAAAGAGGGAAGTCAGCACCACAAGTAAAGCATCCTCCTCGAAGGCTCAGAGTGGGGTGCCTAAATGTGTGTGGATGTAACCAAGATGTGAAGACCCTTACTGGAAAAACAATCACTCTTGAAGTAGAACCTTCAGACACAATTGAAAATGTGAAGGAAAATAGTGAAATTGGAGAAAAATGTAGCTTAGACATTGAAGCTTATTGATACAGTGGTTAAATTGATGAGAACTGCTATTGACGTTTGTGTAAATAAATTATACATTTCCTTTTTTCCATAGCCAGAGGTTGAACCATTATGTGACATTCTTTTTTTCATTCATTTCAAGCTAGAAGTTTCAGTTTTCTAAATTGTTTCTTACATTTCTCATATGTATATATATGTATGTGTGTGTGTGTGTGTGTATGTGCGTATGTATGTGTATGTGTGTGTATGTGTATATGTATATATATATGTATATTATCCCTGGGGATAGGGGTGAAAGAATACTTCCCACGTATTCCTCGCGTGTCGTAGAAAGCGACTAGAGGGGACGGGAGCGGGGGGCCAGAAATCCTCCCCTCCTTGTATTAACTTTCGAAAATGGGAAACAGAAGAAGGAGTCACGCGGGGAGTGCTCATCCTCCTCGAAGGCTCAGAGTGGGGTGCCTAAATGTGTGTGGATGTAACCAAGATGTGAAAAAAGGAGAGATAGGTAGTATGTTTGAGGAAAGGAACCTGGATGTTTTGGCTCTGAGTGAAACGAAGCTCAAGGGTAAAGAGGAAGAGTGGTTTGGGAATGTCTGGGGAGTAAAGTCAGGGGTTAGTGAGAGGACAAGAGCAAGGGAAGGAGTAGCAATACTCCTGAAACAGGAGTTGTGGGAGTATGTGATAGAGTGTAAGAAAGTAAATTCTCGATTAATATGGGTAAAACTGAAAGTTGATGGAGAGAGGTGGGTGATTATTGGTGCATATGCACCTGGGCATGAGAAGAAAGATCAAGAGAGGCAAGTGTTTTGGGAGCAGCTGAATGAGTGTGTTAGTGGTTTTGATGCACGAGACCGGGTCATAGTGATGGGTGATTTGAATGCAAAGGTGAGTAATGTGGCAGTTGAGGGAATAATTGGTATACATGGGGTGTTCAGTGTTGTAAATGGAAATGGTGAAGAGCTTGTAGATTTATGTGCTGAAAAAGGACTGATGATTGGGAATACCTGGTTTAAAAAGCGAGATATACATAAGTATACTTATGTAAGTAGGAGAGATGGCCAGAGAGCGTTATTGGATTACGTGTTAATTGACAGGCGTGCGAAAGAGAGACTTTTGGATGTTAATGTGCTGAGAGGTGCAACTGGAGGGATGTCTGATCATTATCTTGTGGAGGCTAAGGTGAAGATTTGTATGGGTTTTCAGAAAAGAAGAGTGAATGTTGGGGTGAAGAGGGTGGTGAGAGTAAGTGAGCTTGAGAAGGAGACCTGTGTGAGGAAGTACCAGGAGAGACTGAGTACAGAATGGAAAAAGGTGAGAACAATGGAAGTAAGGGGAGTGGGGGAGGAATGGGATGTATTTAGGGAATCAGTGATGGATTGCGCAAAAGATGCTTGTGTCATGAGAAGAGTGGGAGGTGGGTTGATTAGAAAGGGTAGTGAGTGGTGGGATGAAGAAGTAAGAGTATTAGTGAAAGAGAAGACAGAGGCATTTGGACGATTTTTGCAGGGAAAAAATGCAATTGAGTGGGAGATGTATAAAAGAAAGAGACAGGAGGTCAAGAGAAAGGTGCAAGAGGTGAAAAAAAGGGCAAATGAGAGTTGGGGTGAGAGAGTATCATTAAATTTTAGGGAGAATAAAAAGATGTTCTGGAAGGAGGTAAATAAAGTGCGTAAGACAAGGGAGCAAATGGGAAGTTCGGTGAAGGGCGCAAGTGGGGAGGTGATAACAAGTAGTTGTGATGTGAGAAGGAGATGGAGTGAGTATTTTGAAGGTTTGTTGAATGTGTTTGATGATAGAGTGGCAGATATAGGGTGTTTTGGTCGAGGTGGTGTGCAAAGTGAGAGGGTTAGGGAAAATGATTTGGTAAACAGAGAAGAGGTAGTGAAAGCTTTGCGGAAGATGAAAGCCGGCAAGGCGGCAGGTTTGGATGGTATTGCAGTGGAATCTATTAAAAAAGGGGGTGACTGTATTGTTGACTGGTTGGTAAGGTTATTTAATGTATGTATGACTCATGGTGAGGTGCCGGAGGATTGGCGGAATGCGTGCATAGTGCCATTGTACAAAGGCAAAGGGGATAAGAGTGAGTGCTCAAATTACAGAGGTATAAGTTTGTTGAGTATTCCTGGTAAATTATATGGGAGGGTATTGATTGAGAGGGTGAAGGCATGTACAGAGCATCAGATTGGGGAAGAGCAGTGTGGTTTCAGAAGTGGTAGAGGATGTGTGGATCAGGTGTTTGCTTTGAAGAATGTATGTGAGAAATACTTAGAAAAGCAAATGGATTTGTATGTAGCATTTATGGATCTGGAGAAGGCATATGATAGAGTTGATAGAGATGCTCTGTGGAAGGTATTAAGAATATATGGTGTGGGAGGAAAGTTGTTAGAAGCAGTGAAAAGTTTTTATCGAGGATGTAAGGCATGTGTACGTGTAGGAAGAGAGGAAAGTGATTGGTTCTCAGTGAATGTAGGTTTCCGGCAGGGGTGTGTGATGTCTCCATGGTTGTTTAATTTGTTTATGGATGGGGTTGTTAGGGAGGTAAATGCAAGAGTTTTGGAAAGAGGGGCAAGTATGAAGTCTGTTGGGGATGAGAGAGCTTGGGAAGTGAGTCAGTTGTTGTTCGCTGATGATACAGCGCTGGTGGCTGATTCATGTGAGAAACTGCAGAAGCTGGTGACTGAGTTTGGAAAAGTGTGTGGAAGAAGAAAGTTAAGATAAATGTGAATAAGAGCAAGGTTATTAGGTACAGTAGGGTTGAGGGTCAAGTCAATTGGGAGGTGAGTTTGAATGGAGAAAAACTGGAGGAAGTGAAGTGTTTTAGATATCTGGGAGTGGATCTGTCAGCGGATGGAACCATGGAAGCGGAAGTGGATCATAGGGTGGGGGAGGGGGCGAAAATCCTGGGGGCCTTGAAGAATGTGTGGAAGTCGAGAACATTATCTCGGAAAGCAAAAATGGGTATGTTTGAAGGAATAGTGGTTCCAACAATGTTGTATGGTTGCGAGGCGTGGGCTATGGATAGAGTTGTGCGCAGGAGGATAGATGTGCTGGAAATGAGATGTTTGAGGACAATGTGTGGTGTGAGGTGGTTTGATCGAGTGAGTAACGTAAGGGTAAGAGAGATGTGTGGAAATAAAAAGAGCGTGGTTGAGAGAGCAGAAGAGGGTGTTTTGAAGTGGTTTGGGCACATGGAGAGGATGAGTGAGGAAAGATTGACCAAGAGGATATATGTGTCGGAGGTGGAGGGAACAAGGAGAAGAGGGAGACCAAATTGGAGGTGGAAAGATGGAGTGAAAAAGATTTTGTGTGATCGGGGCCTGAACATGCAGGAGGGTGAAAGGAGGGCAAGGAATAGAGTGAATTGGAGCGATGTGGTATACCGGGGTTGACGTGCTGTCAGTGGATTGAAGCAGGGCATGTGAAGCGTCTGGGGTAAACCATGGAAAGCTGTGTAGGTATGTATATTTGCGTGTGTGGACGTATGTATATACATGTGTATGGGGGGGGGGTTGGGCCATTTCTTTCGTATGTTTCCTTGCGCTACCTCGCAAACGCGGGAGACAGCGAGAAAGTATAATAAAAAAAATAAAATATATATATATATATATATATATATATATATATATATATATATATATATATATATATATATATATATATATATATTCCTATGGGTCCATAGGGAAAATGAAATACGGTAAGTTCCGAAGTGCACTTTCGTGTAATAATCACATCATCAGCGGAGACACAAGAGAGGAATATAAGTCAGTAAATATAAATTTCCTTAAGAAATGGCTTGATGAACAAGTGATGCCAAGATCTGTCCTATCTCAACGATTGTCGTAGCTGTCTGGTCGACCATTTGACTAGTACCAAAACATTACTTTAACGAAATACATTGAATTAAAAAACTTGAAATGGAGGAGGCTTTTTGCATTACAAGAGAGGTGAAACGTGCCTTTCAAATGGCAATACCGACATACCGGAAGAACCGGGTGTTGAACTATTGCTATGATATTTTAAGGAAAGAAAGCAATAGGCTACAAATGACACTAAATTGTAAGTTGGACCATCTTATCAAAAGCAGCGATTGGACCAAGAACACAAACCCTTCCTTTATGATGAAACTTTCTAACAAACAACTAGATAAGGATTCCTTGATCCATTAAGCTATGGTTTAATTTTTGCTTGCTCTATCAGGGAAGCCAGCTGTGTTGATGTCACGAAGTCTTTTCGTAATATAGAGAAATACAGTAATTTAAGTAATGATGAAATTGATATCTGTAAGGGTTTAGTGTATGCCAGTTTGTCAAAATCAGT
Source organism: Panulirus ornatus (assembly GCF_036320965.1). Classification (NCBI taxonomy): domain Eukaryota; kingdom Metazoa; phylum Arthropoda; class Malacostraca; order Decapoda; family Palinuridae; genus Panulirus; species Panulirus ornatus. The sequence goes on along the minus strand of NC_092228.1, from coordinate 37,133,459 downwards.
GTAACCTAATTGCCCTAAAAGACTTATAAGAGCTATTAACACCTTAAAAAAACACAAGGATATACATATTTCTAAAGCAGATAAGGCTAACACTGTTGTGATTTTAGACAAAAGTATCTATTTATCTAAAATGAATGATCTTTTAGATAATGACGCAACATATTCTAAACTTAGTAAAAATCCCTTAGAAGCAGTTAATTCCCATTTCAGTAAAGAAATGAAGTTGTTGTTGAAAGGTAATAGTTCCCTTATCAAACGTTTGTCATCTTTGTCGCCTTCATTGCCATATATGTATGGACTAATCAAAACACATAAACGGAATTTTTCAGCAAGACCTGTAGTGACTTCAGTAGGCTCCATCACATATAAATTGTCAAAATGGTTAGTTTCTTTATTAAGCCCTTTAGTGGGTAAGGTTTCAAATTCTAATATCATGAACAATGTAGATTTAGTCAACAAGCTAAACAATATCAGTGTTAATTTTCATTTCAAACTAGTTAGCTTTGATGTTTCCTCACTTTTCACTAAAGTTCCAGTTGAAGACCTTTTAGAATATTTATTTGATGTCTTGGGTGATATTCATTTACCTGTTTCAAAGTCTGGTTTCATTGAACTGATAAAATTGTGTATAAAAGACTGTGTATTTCAATTGAATGGAGATCATTAAGCTCAAAAATTTGGTATAGCAATGGGTAACCCTCTTTCACCTGTACTAAGTAATCTCTATGTGGAATTTTTTTTAAACAAAATTACTAAAAGACGTCTTACCTTCTAATGCAATTTGGTTTAAGTATGTAGATGATGTTCTTTGTGCTTGGCCAACAAATGAAAATTTACAAATATTTCTCCCTTTCCCTAAGAATTTAGTACCTACCATCAAATTTACGGGAGAAAATGAAAATAATGGTATGTTACCATTTTTAGATTGCATGATCCATAGGCAAGGAAACAAGTTTAAGTTTAGCATATACAGAAAACCTACCAATGTATGCTCATATATCCATCATTACTCATCTCAATATAACAGAGTTAAATTATCATAATTTCAATCTATGTTCCTTAGGTCATTACATATTTGCAGTACAGTGATGATTTTGAGAACATGTATTCTGTTGGATCTAGGTTAAAGAACACTAGATCTTTCATTGATAAATCTCTTAAGTTAGCAAAGAAATCATTTTATAGAGTTGAGCTCAAACCTTACATTGATACCAAGAATCTTTTAGTTCTCCCTTATAATAATAATTTCACTTTACTTCCCATGTTCCTTAAATCCTTTCATGTAAATGTTGCCTTTAGCAACAATAATAGTATAACGAATATCTTAATCAGGAATTCACCAGATAATTCTCTTGGATGAATCTATAAAGTACCCTGTGGATATTGTGATAAATTTTATGTTGGTCATTCTGGTAAGGATCTTTCTGTTAGACTTAAGCAACATAAATATAGTATAAGAACGGGACAAGAATCAAATGCCTTGTTTAATCACGTTTAAAACTTTGATCATTGTATTGACTGGAATAACGCTATCTCGTAATTAACTCTAACTCTTTTACCACGAAAAATATCATTGAATATCCTATCATCAAAAAAAAAGAAATTATAATCCTAATATTAATGATGGTTTATACAAAGTAGATAACTTTATTGTTGATAAAATTTCTAAAAAGGGAAGTTTATGAGCGCTCGTTGTATGTCGTACACAATCGTATGTTTACCAAATGGCGTCCTAGCTTCGTCTCTTCGATGTATATCTACTGACTTATATCTCTCTCTTGTGTCTCTCCTGATGATGTGATTATTACACGAGAGTGCACTTGGGAGCTTATCGTGTTTCTTTGTGGTCCTTTCCAAAACATATATTTGTATATATATATATATATATATATACATATCACATACAAACCTCCAACAGCCAGGATCGAACCAGGGACCCCTGTGCAAGAGGCAGGCATGCTAACCGCTAGGCTATGGGCCTCTTGCACAGGGGTCCCGGGTTCGATCCTGGCTGTTGGAGGTTTGTATGTTCTATGAAGGTGCGCGTTCATATGCACTTTATTCGTATATATATATATATATATATATATATATATATATATATATATATATATATATATATATATATATATATATATACATATATATATTTTTTTCTTTTTTTATACTTTGTCGCTGTCTACTTTCTCGCAAAGTAGCGCAAAGAAACAGACTGAAGAATGGCCCAACCCACCGACATACACTTCCATATACATACACATACACACACGCACATAAACACACCTATACATCTCAACTTGTACATATGTATACACACACACATACATATACATACATACACATGCACATAATTCGTACTGTCTGCCCTTACTCATTGCGATTGCCACCCGGCCACAAAAATGACAACCCCCTCCCCTCGCATATCCGCGAGGTATCACTAGGAAAAGACAACAAAAGTCACACTCTTTCACACTCAATCTCTAGCTGTCAAGTGTAATTCACCGAAACCAAAGCTCCCTTTCAGTATCCAGGTCCAACAAAACTTTCCATGGTTTACCCCAGACGCTTCACATGCCCTGGTTCAGTCTATTGACAGCGCGTCGACCCCGGTATACCAAATCGTTCCAATTCACTCTTTTCCTTGCACGCCTTTCACCCTTGCGCATGTTCAGGCCCCCATCACTGAAAATCTTTTTCACTCCATCTTACCACATCCAATTTGGTCTTCCACTTCTCTTGTTCCCTCCACCTTTGACACATATATCCACTTTTTCAATCTTTCCTCAATCATTCTCTCGAAGTGGCCAAACCATTTCAAAACACCCTCTTCTGCTCTCTCAACCAAACTCTTATTATTACCACACACCTCCCTTACCCTTTCATTACTTACTCGGTCAAACCACCTCACACCACATATTGTCCTTAAACATCTCATTTCCAGCACATCCACCCTCCTCCGAACTATTCTATCTATAGCTCTCGCCTCGCAACAGTATATCGTTGTAAGAACCACTATTCCTTCAAAAATACACATTTTTGCTTTAAAGATAATGCTCTCGTCTCCACACATTTTTCAACGCTTCCAGAACTTTTGCCCCTTCCCTAACCCTATGACTCACTTCCATGATTCCATTCGCTGCCAAATCCGCTCCCAGATATCTAAAACACTTCACTTCCTACAGTTTTTCTCCATTCAAACTTACCTCCCAATTGACTTGACCCTCAACCCTACTGTACCTAATAACCTTGCTCTTATTCACATTTACTCTCAGCTTTCTTTTTTCAAACAATTTACCAAACTCATTCACCAGCTTCTGCAGTTTCTCATCCGAATCAGCCACCAGCGCTGTATCGCCAGCGAACATCAACTGACTCACTTCCCAGGCTCTCTCATCGGGAACAGACTACATACTTGTCCCTGAAGTACCAGGAGACACTGAGTACAGAATGGAAAAAGGTGAGAACAAAGGTCATAAGGGGAGTGGGTGAGGAATGGGATGTATATAGGAAAGCAGTAATGGTCTGCGCAAAAGATGCTTGTGGCATGAGAAGTGCGGGAGGTGGGCAGATTAGAAAGGGTAGTGAGTGGTGGGATGAAGAAGTAAGATTATTAGTGAAAGAGAAGAGAGAGGCATTTGGACGATTTTTGCTGGGAAAAATGCATATGACTGGGATATGTATAACATAAAAGAGGAGGAGGTCAAAAGAAAAGTGTAAAGGTGAAAAAAAGGGCAAATGAGAGTTGAGGGTGAGAGAGTATCATTAAATTTTAGGGAGAATAAAAAGAGGTTTTGGAAGGAGGTAAGTATAGTGCGTAAGATAAGGGATCAAATAAGGGAACAAATGGGAACTTCAGTGAAGGGGGCTAATGGGGAGGTGAAAACAAGTAGTTGTGATGTGAGAAGGAGATGGAGTGATTTTTTAGAAGGTTTGTTGAATGTGTTTGATGATAGAGTGTCAGATATAGGGTGTTTTCGTCGAGGTGGTGGAAAGTGAGGGTTAGCGAAAATTATTTGGTAAACAGAGAAGATGTAGCAAAAGCTTTGCGGAAGATGAAAGCCGGCAAGGCAGCGGATTCGGAGGGTATTGCAGTGGATTTTATTAAAAAAGGGGGTGACTGTATTGTTGACTGGTTGGTAAGGTTATTTAATGTATGTATGACTCATGGTGAGGTGCCTGAGGATTGGCGGAATGCGTGCATAGTGCCATTGTACAAAGGCAAAGGGGATAAGAGTGAGTGCTCAAATTACAGAGGTATAAGTCTGTTGAGTATTCCTGGAAATTATATGGGAGGGTATTGATTGAGAGGGTGAAGGCATGTACAGAGCATCAGATTGGAGATGACCAGTGTTGTTTCAGAAGTGGTAGAGGATGTGAGGATCAGGTGTTTGCTTTGAAGAATGATTGTGAGAAATACTCAAAAAAGGAAATGGATTTGTACGTAGCATTTATGGATCTGGAGAGGGCTTATGATAGAGTTGATAGAGATGCTCTGTGGAAGGTATTGACAATATATGATGTGGGAGGCAAGTTCTTAGAAGAAGTGAAAAGTTTTTATCGAGGATGTAAGGCACGTGTACGTGTAGGAAGAGAGAAAAATGATTGGTTCTCAGTGAATGTAGGTTTGCGGCAGGGGTGTGTGATGTCTCAATGGTTGTTTGATTTGTTTATGGATGAGGTTGTTAGAGAGGTGAATGCAAGAGTTTTGGAATTGGGGTAAGTATGAAGTCTGTTGTGGATGAGAGAGCTTTGCAAGTGAGTCAGTTGTTGTTCGCTGATGATACAGCGCTGTAGGCTGATTCGTGTGAGAAACTGCAGAAGCTGGTGACTGAGTTTGGTAAAGTGTGTGAAAGAAGAAAGCTGAGAGTAAATGTGAATAAGAGCAAGGTTATTAGGTACAGTAGGGTTGAGGGACAAGTCAATTCGGAGGTAAGTTTGAATGGAGAAACACTGGAGAAAGTGGAGTGTTTTAGATATCTGGGAGTGGATTTGGCAGTGGATGGAACCATGAAAGCGGAAGTTAATTATAGGGTGGGGGAGAGGGCAAAAGTTTTGGGAGCGTTGAAGAATGTGTGGAAGTCGAGTACATTATCTCGGAAAGCAAAAATGGGTATATTTGAAGGAATAGTGGTTTCAACAATTGTATATGGTTGCGAGGCATGGGCTATAGATAGAGTTTTGTGGAGGAGGGTGGTTGTACTGGAAATCAGATGTTTGACGACAATATGTGGTGTGAGGTGGTTTGATTGAGTTAGTAATAATAGATGTTAGTAATAAGAGATGTGTGGTAATAAAAGGAGTGTGGTTGAGAGACCTGAAGAGGGTGTTTTGAAATGGTTTGGTCACATGGAGAGAATGAGTGCGGAAAGATTGACGAAGACGATGTATGTGTCTGAGGTGGAGGGAACGAGGAGAGGTGGGAGACCAAATTGGAGGTGGAAAGATGAAGTAAAAACGATTTCGAGTGATCGGGGCCTGAGCATGCAGGAGGGTGAAAGTCGTGCAAAGAGTAGAGTGAATTAAAACTCTGTGGTATACCGGGTTCGACGTGCGGTCAATGGATTGAACAAGGGCATGTGAATCGTCTGTGGTAAACCATGGAAAGTTGTGTGGGGCCTGGATGTGGAAAGGGAGCTGTGGTTTCGGTGCATTATTACATGACAGCTGAAGACTGAGTGTGAACGAATGTGGCCTTTGTTATCTTTTGTCCACGCTACCTTGTGCACATGCGAGGGAGGGGGCTGTTATTTCATGTTTGGAGGGTTAGGGATTGGAATGAATAAAGGCAGACAGTATGAATTATGTACATGTGTAAATATGCATATGTATGTGTGTGTATGTATATGTATATGTATGTATATTTGCGTGTGTGGACGTATATGTATATACATGTGAATGTGGGTAGATATGGCCATTCTTTCGTCTGTTTCTTTCCGCTACGCCGATAACGCGGGAGACATCAACAAAGTAAATAAATTATTTAAAAAAAGTATATATATATATATATATATATACATACATATAT
>NC_092228.1:37092434-37122434 GCF_036320965.1 Panulirus ornatus | reverse complement strand
GCTCCCTTTCCACATCCAGACCCCACACAACTTTCTATGGTTTACCCCAGACGCTTCACGTGCCCTGGTTCAATCCATTGACAGCACGTCGACCCCGGTATACCACATCGTTCCAATTAACTCTATTCATTGCACGCCTTTCACCCTCCTGCATGTTCAGGCCCCGATCACTCTAAATCCTTTTCACTCCCTCCTTCCACTTCTAGTTTGGTCTCCCACTTCTCCTCATTCCCTCCACCTCTGACAAATATATCCTCTTGGTCAATCTTTCCTCCCTCATTCTCTCCATGCGACCAAGCCATTTCAAAACAGCCTCTTCTGCTCTATCAACCACACGCTTTTTATCACCCTATCATTGCTTACTCGATCAAACCACCTCACACCACATATTGTCGTCAAACTTCTCATTTCCAGCACGTCCACCCTCCTCCGTACAATTCTATCCAAAGCCTATGCCTCACAACCATATAACATTGATGGAACCACTATTCCTTCAAACATACCCATTTTTGGTTTCCGAGATAATGTTCTCGACTTCCACACATTCTTTAAAGCTCCCAGAACTTTCGCCCCCTCCCCCACCCTATGATTCACTTCCGCTTCCATGGTTCCATCCGCTGCCAAATCCGCTCACAGATATCTAAAACACTTCACTTCCTCCAGTTTTTCTCTATTCAAATCTACCTCGCAATTAATTTGACCCTCAACCCTACTGTACCTAATAACCTTGCTCTTAGTCACATTTACTCTCAGCTTTCTTTTTTCACACACTTTACCAAACTCAGTCACCAGTTTCTGCAATTTCTCACTAGAATCAGCCACCAGCACTGTATCATCAGCGAAGAGAGACTGACTCACTTCCCAAGCTCTCTCATCCACAACAGACTGCATACTTACCCCTCTTTCCAAAACTCTTGCATTCACCTCCCTAACAACCTCATCCATAAACAGATTAAACAACCATTGAAATATCACACACCCTTGCCGCAAACCAACATTGACTGAGAACCAATCACTCTCCTCTCTTCCTACATGTAAAGAAACCTTACATCCTCGATGAAAACTTTTCATTGCTTCTAACAACTTACCTTCCACACTATATATTCTTAATACCTTCCACAGACCATCTATATCAACGCTAGCATATGCCTTCTCCAGATCCATAAATGCTACATACAAATCCATTTGCTTTTCTATGTATTTCTCACATGCATTCTTCAAAGCAAACACCTTATCCAAACATCCTCTGCCCCTTCTGAAACCACACTAGTCTTCTCCAATCTGATGCTCTGTACATGTCTTTACCCTCTAAATCAATACCCTCCCATCTAATTTCCTAGGAATACTCAACAAACTTATATCTCTGTTATTTGAGCACTCACTATTGTGTGTGGACATGTATGTATATACATTTGTATATGGGTGTGTTGGGCCATTCTACCTTCTGTTTCGTTGCGCTACCTCGCTAACGCGGGAGACAGCGTCAAATTATAATAGAAAAAAATAACACACACACACACACACATATATATATATATATATATATATATATATATATATATATATATATATATATATATATATATATATATATATATATATATATATATATATATTGAGGATGTAAGGCATGTGTACGTGTAGGAAGAGAGGAAAGTGATTGGTTCTCAGTGAATGTAGGTTTGCGGCAGGGGTGTTTGATGTCTCCATGGTTGTATAATTTGTTTATGGATGGGGTTGTTAGGGAGGTAAATGCAAGAGTTTTGGAAAGAGGGGCAAGCATGAAGTCTGTTGGGGATGAGAGAGCCTGGGAAGTGAGTCAGTTGTTGTTCGCTGATGATACAGCGCTGGTGGCTGATTCATGTGAGAAACTGCAGAAGCTGGTGACTGAGTTTGGTAAAGTGTGTGGAAGAAGAAAGTTAAGAGTAAATGTGAATAAGAGCAAGGTTATTAGGTACAGTAGGGGTGAGGGTCAAGTCAATTGGGAGGTGAGCTTGAATGGAGAAAAACTGGAGGAAGTGAAGTGTTTTAGATATCTGGGAGTGGATCTGGCAGCGGATGGAACCATGGAAGCGGAAGTGGATCATAGGGTGGGGGAGGGGGCGAAAATTCTGGGGGCCTTGAAGAATGTGTGGAAGTCGAGAACATTATCCCGGAAAGCAAAAATGGGTATGTTTGAAGGAATAGTGGTTCCAACAATGTTGTATGGTTGCGAGGCGTGGGCTATGGATAGAGTTGTGCGCAGGAGGATGGATGTGCTGGAAATGAGATGTTTGAGGACAATGTGTGGTGTGAGGTGGTTTGATCGAGTGAGTAACGAAAGGGTAAGAGAGATGTGTGGAAATAAAAAGAGCGTGGTTGAGAGAGCAGAAGAGGGTGTTTTGAAGTGGTTTGGGCACATGGAGAGAATGAGTGAGGAAAGATTGACCAAGAGGATATATGTGTCGGAGGTGGAGGGAACGAGGAGAAGAGGGAGACCAAATTGGAGGTGGAAAGATGGAGTGAAAATGATTTTGTGTGATCGGGGCCTGAACATGCAGGAGAGTGAAAGGAGGGCAAGGAATAGAGTGAATTGGAGCGATGTGGTATACCGGGGTTGACGTGCTGTCAGTGGATTGAATCAAGGCATGTGAAGCATCTGGGGTAAACCATGGAAACCTGTGTAGGTATGTATATTTGCGTGTGTGGACGTATGTATATACATGTGTATGGGGGGGGGGGTTGGGCCATTTCTTTCGTCTGTTTCCTTGCGCTACCTCGCAAACGCGGGAGACAGCGACAAAGTATAATAAAAAAATGTAATATATATATATATATATATATATATATATATATATATATATATATATATATATATATATATATATATATACATATATATATAGATAGATAGATAGATAGATACTCCAGGACCTTTTTAAGGATTTTTGCGGCCAAAGGCTGCGCTACTTTCAGCCAGTATGAGTAAACTAGAATAAGAAACCTACAGATGTATCCAAAAAGTATTTCAAATACAATCCATAATGACCTGTTTCCTGAGCCATTTGTAGTAACCATTATATCTTCCAGTCTTTTACATGAGAATATAAATACTAAGCACAATGTGTCTCTTTCCAACCACTCATTAAGACGAGCATAGGGTGACAACATATGACTTTATCAACATAGTGTGCCTCTCTCCCTTCCTACACTCAATTTACAAGGTGAACACAGCAGAAAATATTGTTTTATACACCATAGCTACTTTCATCCAGTCATCAGTCATCAAGTGATACGTATGGATGCACCATAATACTGGCTCTGCACACTATATATCCGTCTCCATCCTCTACTATCCAGGTGGTGTACGTCAACACAACAGAAGACCTGACCAGGATAATCTGGACATCGTCAATGTGTCGTGGTTACTTCATCCTGCTGGACGATCCTGAACCATTGCTGACCTTCGCCACGACTTACCAAGATACATGGGACTACGGTGGAAGGTAATATAGCAAGGTATACAATATGAATCCAAGTCATCATGGATCTGTTATGACAATGAACGTCCAGAAGACAACATTCATGACTGTAGAGACAAAAACTGAAAACAAAGCAAAGGTCTCCACATATTACTCATAGATACTCTAAAACAGCTCAATAGAGCAAATCCGGGATATATATATATATATATATATATATATATATATATATATATATATATATATATATATATATATATATATATATATATTTTTTTTTTTCTATACTTTGTCGCTGTCTCCCGCGTTTGCGAGGTAGCGCAAGGAAACAGACCAAAAAAATGGCCCAACCCCCCCCCATACACATGTACATACACACGTCCACACACGCAAATATACATACCTACACAGCTTTCCATGGTTTACCCCAGACGCTTCACATGCCTTGATTCAATCCACTGACAGCACGTCAACCCCTGTATACCACATCGCTCCAATTCACTCTATTCCTTGCCCTCCTTTCACCCTCCTGCAGGTTCAGGCCCCGATCACACAAAATCTTTTTCACTCCATCTTTCCACCTCCAATTTGGTCTCCCTCTTCTCCTCGTTCCCTCCACCTCCGACACATATATCCTCTTGGTCAATCTCTCCTCACTCATTCTCTCCATGTGCCCAAACCATTTCAAAACACACTCTTCTGCTCTCTCAACCACGCTCTTTTTATTTCCACACATCTCTCATACCCTTACGTTACTTACTCGATCAAACCACCTCACACCACACATTTTCCTCAAACATCTCATTTCCAGCACATCCATCCTCCTGCGCACATCTCTATCCATAGCCCACGCCTCGCAACCATACAACATTGTTGGAACCACTATTCCTTCAAACATACCCATTTTTGCTTTCCGAGATAATGTTCTCGACTTCCACACATTTTTCAAGGCTCCCAAAATTTTCGCCCCCTCCCCCACCCTATGATCCACTTCCGCTTCCATGGTTCCATCCGCTGACAGATCCACTCCCAGATATCTAAAACACTTCACTTCCTCCAGTTTTTCTCCATTCAAACTCACCTCCCAATTGACTTAACCCTCACCCCTACTGTACCTAATAACCTTGCTCTTATTCACATTTACTCTTAACTTTCTTCTTCCACACACTTTACCAAACTCAGTCACCAGCTTCTGCAGTTTCTCACATGAATCAGCCACCAGCGCTGTATCATCAGCGAACAACAACTGCCTCACTTCCCAAGCTCTCTCATCCCCAACAGACTTCATACTTGCCCCTCTTTCCAGGACTCTTGCATTTACCTCCCTAACAACCCCATCCATAAACAAATCAAACAACCATGGAGACATCACACACCCCTGCCGCAAACATACATTCACTGAGAACCAATCACTTTCCTCTCTTCCTACACGTACACATGCCTTACATCCTCGATAAAAACTTTTCACTGCTTCTAACAACTTGCCTTCCACACCATATATTCTTAATACCTTCCACAGAGCATCTCTATCAACTCTATCATATGCCTTCTCCAGATCCATAAATGCTACATACAAATCCATTTGCTTTTCTAAGTATTTCTCACATACATTCTTCAAAGCAAACACATGATCCACACATCCTCTACCACTTCTGAAACCGCACTGTTCTTCCCCAATCTGATGCTCTGTACATGCCTTCACCCTCTCAATCAATACCCTCCCATATAATTTATATATATATATATATATATATATATATATATATATATATATATATATATATATATATATATAAATATATATATATATATATATATATATATATAAATATATATATATATATATATATATATATATATATATATATATATATATATATATATATATTTATATATATATATATATATATATATATATATATATATATATATATATATATATATATATATATGTATATATATATATATATGTATATATATATATATATATATATATATATATATATATATATATATATATATATATATATATATATATATATATATATCAGATTGGGGAAGAGCAGTGTGGTTTCAGAAGTGGTAGAGGATGTGTGGATCAGGTGTTTGCTTTGAAGAATGTATGTGAGAAATACTTAGAAAAGCAAATGGATTTGTATGTAGCATTTATGGATCTGGAGAAGGCATATGATAGAGTTGATAGAGATGCTCTGTGGAAGGTATTAAGAATATATGGTGTGGGAGGCAAGTTGTTAGAAGCAGTGAAAAGTTTTTATCGAGGATGTAAGGCATGTGTACGTGTAGGAAGAGAGGAAAGTGATTGGTTCTCAGTGAATATAGGTTTGCGGCAGGGGTGTGTGATGTCTCCATGGTTGTTTAATTTGTTTATGGATGGGGTTGTAAGGGAGGTAAATGCAAGAGTCCTGGAAAGAGGGGCAAGTATGAAGTCTGTTGGGGATGAGAGAGCTTGGGAAGTGAGTCAGTTGTTGTTCGCTGATGATACAGCGCTGGTGGCTGATTCATGTGAGAAACTGCAGAAGCTGGTGACTGAGTTTGGTAAAGTGTGTGGAAGAAGAAAGTTGAGAGTAAATGTGAATAAGAGCAAGGTTATTAGGTACAGTAGGGGTGAGGGTCAAGTCAATTGGGAGGTGAGTTTGAATGGAGAAAAACTGGAGGAAGTGAAGTGTTTTAGATATCTGGGAGTGGATCTGTCAGCGGATGGAACCATGGAAGCGGAAGTGGATCATAGGGTGGGGGAGGGGGCGAAAATTTTGGGAGCCTTGAAAAATGTGTGGAAGTCGAGAACACTATCTCGGAAAGCAAAAATGGGTATGTTTGAGGGAATAGTGGTTCCAACAATGTTGTATGGTTGCGAGGCGTGGGCTATGGATAGAGATGTGCGCAGGAGGATGGATGTGCTGGAAATGAGATGTTTGAGGACAATGTGTGGTGTGAGGTGGTTTGATCGAGTAAGTAACGTAAGGGTAAGAGAGATGTGTGGAAATAAAAAGAGCGTGGTTGAGAGAGCAGAAGAGGGTGTTTTGAAATGGTTTGGGCACATGGAGAGAATGAGTGAGGAGAGATTGACCAAGAGGATATATGTGTCGGAGGTGGAGGGAACGAGGAGAAGAGGGAGACCAAATTGGAGGTGGAAAGATGGAGTGAAAAAGATTTTGTGTGATCGGGGCCTGAACATGCAGGAGGGTGAAAGGAGGGCAAGAAATAGAGTGAATTGGAGTCATGTGGTATACAGGGGTTGACGTGCTGTCAGTGGATTGAAGCAAGGCATGTGAAGCGTCTGGGGTAAACCATGGAAAGCTGTGTAGGTATGTATATTTGCGTGTGTGGACGTGTGTATGTACATGTGTATGGGGGGGGGGGGTTGGGCCATTTCTTTCGTCTGTTTCCTTGCGCTACCTCGCAAACGCGGGAGACAGCGACAAAGTATAAAAAAAAAAAAAAAAAAAAAAATATATATATATAAATATATATATATATATATATATATATATATATATATTATATATTTATATATATATATATATATTATATATAAAATTATATTATATAAATATATTATATATTATATATATATATATATTATTATACTATATATATATCTATATATATATATATATATATATATATATATATATATATATACTTATATATGAGATAGATAGATAGATGGATAGGTTAGATAGATTAGATAGAATCCAGGACTTTCTAAGGATTCTTTGCGGCCAAGGGCTGCGCTTACTTTCAGCCAGTATGAGTAAACTAGAATAAGAAACCTACAGATGTATCCAATAAGTATTTCGATACAATACCCTTAAGACCTGTTTCTGAGCATTTCTGTAGTAGTAAACATTATATCTCCAGTCTTTGTACATGAGAATATAAATATAAGACAATGTGTCTCTTTCCATCCACTCATGAAGACGAGCTTTGGGTGACAAATATGACTTTTTCTCAACTTAGCCTTGTGCCTCTCTCCCTTCCTTTACACTAAATTTTACAAGTGGAACACAGCAGAAAATATTGTTTGATACAACCATAGCTACTTTCATCCAGTCATTCAGTCATCAAGTGTTACGTTGGTATGACCATAATATGGCTCGCACACTATATATCCGTCTCAATCCTCTACTTATCAGGTTGGTGTTGTACGTCCAACACAACAGTAAGACCTGACAGGACTAATCTGGACATCGTCAATGTGTCGTGGTTACATTCATCCTGCTGGACGATCCTGAACCATTGCTGACTTCGCCACGACTTACCAGATACATGGGGACTACGGAGGAAGGTAATATAGCATGGTATACATAGGAATCCAAGTCATCAAGGTCTGTTATGAAATGAACGTCCAGAAGACAACATTCTGACTGTAGAGAAAAACTGAAAACAAGCCAAAGGTCTCCAATATTACTCATAGTTCTCTAAAAACAGTCAATTCGAGCAAATCCGGGTGAAAATATTCCTTGTAGAAATGCCTCCGCAACGAGGTAGATGCACCAAAAAATACAGCATTAACCATGAACGAAAGACAACTGCTGAGTCTACAAGGATACAAGCGCCGTCAACAAGCCGCGACATGTCAGATCATCGAAGAAATGATTATAAAGAAAATCACCTATAATAACACCAAAGAATGATCCAAGACAGGATTCTACAGATGTATGATGCAGCACAACACAATAGCCAATGAGCACAAAGCTCCTCATATGTGTACTGTTGCTACCTCGTTGGCGCGGCAATCGGTACTGAAATATGATTGGAATATCAGAAAGTGGGACTATATATATATATTATATGATATTATATATATATATTTTATATATATATTTATATATATATTATATATATATATATATAATATATATATATATATATATATTATATATATTATATAATATATATATTTATATATATATATATATTATATATATATATTATTTATATTTTATATTTTTTTTTTTTTTTTTTTTATACTTTGTCGCGTCTCCCGCGTTTGCGAGGTAGCGCAAGGAAACAGACGAAAGAAATGGCCCAACCCCCCCCCCATACACATGTACATACACACGTCCACACACGCAAATATACATACCTACACAGCTTTCCATGGTTTACCCCAGACGCTTCACATGCCTTGATTCAATCCACTGACAGCACGTCAACCCCTGTATACCACATCGCTCCAATTCACTCTATTCCTTGCCCTCCTTTCACCCTCCTGCATGTTCAGGCCCCGATCACACAAAATCTTTTTCACTCCATCTTTCCACCTCCAATTTGGTCTCCCTCTTCTCCTCGTTCCCTCCACCTCCGACACATATATCCTCTTGGTCAATCTTTCCTCACTCATTCTCTCCATGTGCCCAAACCACTTTCAAAACACCCTCTTCTGCTCTCTCAACCACGCTCTTTTTATTTCCACACATCTCTCTTACCCTTACGTTACTTACTCGATCAAACCACCTCACACCACACATTGTCCTCAAACATCTCATTTCCAGCACATCCATCCTCCTGCGCACAACTCTATCCATAGCCCACGCCTCGCAACCATACAACATTGTTGGAACCACTATTCCTTCAAACATACCCATTTTTGCTTTCCGAGATAATGTTCTCGACTTCCACACATTTTTCAAGGCTCCCAAAATTTTCGCCCCCTCCCCCACCCTATGATCCACTTCCGCTTCCATGGTTCCATCCGCTGACAGATCCACTCCCAGATATCTAAAACACTTCACTTCCTCCAGTTTTTCTCCATTCAAACTCACCTCCCAATTGACTTGACCCTCAACCCTACTGTACCTAATAACCTTGCTCTTATTCACATTTACTCTTAACTTTCTTCTTCCACACACTTTACCAAACTCCGTCACCAGCTTCTGCAGTTTCTCACATGAATCAGCCACCAGCGCTGTATCATCAGCGAACAACAACTGACTCACTTCCCAAGCTCTCTCATCCCCAACAGACTTCATAGTTGCCCCTCTTTCCAAAACTCTTGCATTTACCTCCATAACAACCCCATCCATAAACAAATTAAACAACCATGGAGACATCACACACCCCTGCCGCAAACCTACATTCACTGAGAACCAATCACTTTCCTCTCTTCCTACACGTACACATGCCTTACATCCTCGATAAAAACTTTTCACTGCTTCTAACAACTTGCCTCCCACACCATATATTCTTAATACCTTCCACAGAGCATCTCTATCAACTCTATCACATGCCTTCTCCAGATCCATAAATGCTACATACAAATCCATTTGCTTTTCTAAGTATTTCTCACATACATTCTTCAAAGCAAACACCTGATCCTCACATCCTCTACCACTTTTGAAACCACACTGCTCTTCCCCAATCTGATGCTCTGTACATGCCTTCACCCTCTCAATCAATACCCTCCCATATAATTTACCAGGAATACTCAACAAACTTATACCTCTGTAATTTGAGCACTCACTCTTATCCCCTTTGCCTTTGTACAATGGCACTATGCACGCATTCCGCCAATCCTCAGGCACCTCACCATGAGTCATACATACATTAAATAACCTTACCAACCAGTTAACAATACAGTCACCCCCTTTTTTAATAAATTCCACTGCAATACCATCCAAACCTGCTGCCTTGCCGGCTTTCATCTTCCGCAAAGCTTTTACTACCTCTTCTCTGTTTACCAAATCATTTTCCCTAACCCTCTCACTTTGCACACCACCTCGACCCAAACACCCTATATCTGCCACTCTGTCATCAGACACATTCAACAAACCTTCAAAATACTCATTCCATCTCCTCCTCACATCACCACTACTTGTTATCACCTCCCCATTTACGCCCTTCACTGAAGTTCCCATTTGCTCCCTTGTCTTACGCACCCTATTTACCTCCTTCCAGAACATCTTTTTATTCTCCTTAAAATTTACTGATAGTCTCTCACCCCAACTCTCATTTGCCCTTTTTTTCACCTCTTGCACCTTTCTCTTGACCTCCTGTCTCTTTCTTTTATACTTCTCCCACTCAATTGCATTTTTTCCCTGCAAAAATCGTCCAAATGCCTCTCTCTTCTCTTTCACTAATACTCTTACTTCTTCATCCCACCACTCACTACCCTTTCTAAACAGCCCAACTCCCACTCTTCTCATGCCACAAGCATCTTTTGCGCAGAGGTTGAACCATTATGTGACGTTCAGTTTTTCATTCATTTCAAGCTAAAAGTTTGTTTTCTAAATTGTTTCTTACATTTCTCATATGTATATATATGTATGTGTGTGTGTGTGTGTGTGTGTGTGTATATATGTATATTATCCCTGGGGATAGGGGTGAAAGAATACTTCCCACGTATTCCTCGCGTGTCGTAGAAAGAGACTAGAGGGGACGGGAGCGGGGGGCCGGAAATCCTCCCCTCCTTGTATTAACTTTCTAAAATGGGAAACAGAGGAAGGAGTCACGCGGGGAGTGCTCATCCTCCTCGAAGGCTCAGAGTGGGGTGCCTAAATGTGTGTGGATGTAACCAAGATGTGAAAAAAGGAGAGATAGGTAGTATGTTTGAGGAAAGGAACCTGGATGTTTTGGCTCTGAGTGAAACGAAGCTCAAGGGTAAAGGGGAAGAGTGGTTTGGAAATGTCTGGGGAGTGAAGTCAGGGGTTAGTGAGAGGACAAGAGCAAGGGAAGGAGTAGCAATACTCCTGAAACAGGAGTTGTGGGAGTATGTGATAGAATGTAAGAAAGTAAATTCTCGATTAATATGGGTAAAATTGAAAGTTGATGGAGAGAGGTGGGTGATTATTGGTGCATATGCACCTGGGCATGAGAAGAAAGATCATGAGAGGCAAGTGTTTTGGGAGCAGCTAAATGAGTGTGTTAGCGGTTTTGATGCACGAGACCGGGTTATAGTGATGGGTGATTTGAATGCAAAGGTGAGTAATGTGGCAGTTGAGGGAATAATTGGTATGCATGGGGTGTTCAGTGTTGTAAATGGAAATGGTGAAGAGCTTGTAGATTTATGTGCTGAAAAAGGACTGATGATTGGGAATACCTGGTTTAAAAAGCGAGATATACATAAGTATACTTATGTAAGTAGGAGAGATGGCCAGAGAGCGTTATTGGATTACGTGTTAATTGACAGGCGTGCGAAAGAGAGACTTTTGGATGTCAATGTGCTGAGAGGTGCAACTGGAGGGATGTCTGATCATTATCTTGTGGAGGCTAAGGTGAAGATTAGTATGGGTTTTCAGAAAAGAAGAGTGAATGTTGGGGTGAAGAAGGTGGTGAGAGTAAGTGAGCTTGGGAAGGAGACCTGTGTGAAGAAGTATCTGGAGAGACTGTGTACAGAATGGAAAAAGGTGAGAACAATGGAAGTAAGGGGAGTGGGGGAGGAATGGGATGTATTTAGGGAATCAGTGATGGATTGCGCAAATATATATATATATATATATATATATATATATATATATATATATATATGTATATATATATATATATATATATATATATATATATATATATATATATATATATATATATATATATATATATATATATATATATATATATATATATATATATATATATATATATATACTATATATATATATATATATATATATATATATATATATATATATATATATATATATATATATATATATATATATATTTTTTTTTTTTGCTTTGTCGCTGTCTCCCGCGTTTGCGAGTCAGCGCAAGGAAACAGACGAGAGAAATGGCCCAACCCACCCCCATACACATGTATATACATACGTCCACACACGCAAATATACATACCTACACAGCTTTCCATGGTTTACCCCAGACGCTTCACATACCCTGATTCAATCCACTGACACCACGTCAACCCCGGTATACCATATCGATCCAATTCACTCTATTCCTTGCCCTCCTTTCACATTCCTGCATGTTCAGGCCCCGATCACACAAAATCTTTTTCACTCCATCTTTCCACCTCCAATTTGGTCTCCCACTTCTCCTCGTTCCCTCCACCTCCGACACATATATCCTATTGGTCAATCTTTCCTTACTCATTCTCTCCATGTGCCCAAACCATTTCAAAACACCCTCTTCTGCTCTCTCAACCACGCTCTTTTTATTTCCACACATCTCTCTTACCCTTACGTTACTTACTCGATCAAACCACCTCACACCACACATTGTCCTCAAACATCTCATTTCCAGCACATCCATCCTCCTGCCCACAACTCTATCCATAGTCCACGTCTCGCAACAATAGAACATTGTTGGAACCACTATTCCTTCAAACATACCCATTTTTGCTTTCCGAGATAATGTTCTCGACTTCTTTCACACACTTTACCAAACTCAGTCACCAGCTTCTGCAGTTTCTCACATGAATCAGCCACCAGCGCTGTATCAACAGCGAACAACAACTGACTCACTTCCCAAGCTCTCTCATCCCCAACAGACTTCATACTTGCCCCTCTTTCCAAAACTCTTGCATTCACCTCCCTAACCACCCCATCCATAAACAAATTAAACAACCATGGAGACATCATACACCCATGCCGCAAACCTACATTCACTGAGAACCAATCACTCTCCTCTCTTCCTACACGTACACATGCCTTACATCCTCGATAAAAACTTTTCACTGCTTCTAACAACTTGCCTCCCACACCATATATTCTTAATACCTTCCACAGAGCATCTCTATCAACTCTATCATATGCCTTCTCCAGATCCATAAATGCTACATACAAATCCATTTGCTTTTCTAAGTATTTCTCACATACATTCTTCAAAGCAAACACCTGATCCACACATCCTCTACCACTTCTGAAACCACACTGCTCTTCCCCAATCTGATGCTCTGTACATGCCTTCACCCTCTCAATCAATACCCTCCCATATAATTTACCAGGAATACTCAACAAACTTATACCTCTGTAATTTGAACACTCACTCTTATCCCCTTTGCCTTTGTACAATGGCACTATGCACGCATTCCGCCAATCCTCAGGCACCTCACCATGAGTCATACATACATTAAATAACCTTACCAACCAGTCAACAATACAGTCACTCCTTTTTTAATAAATTCCACTGCAATACAAAATGAAACACAATAAGTTCCCAAGTGCACTTTCGTTTAATAATCACATCATCAGGAGAGACACAAGAGATAAATATAAGTCAGTTGATATACATCGAAGAGACGAGGCTAGGACGCCATTTGGTAAACATGTGATTGACCAAAGCATACAACGAGCGTTCATAAACTTGTTTTACAAGTCTTATCAACAATAAAGTTATCTAATTTGTATAGACCATCACTAATATTAAGATTATAATTCTTTGTGTATTCAGTAATAGAAGATTCAATGATATTTCTCTTGGTAGTAGAGTTAGTGTTAATAAATGAAATGGCGTTACTCCAGTTAATACAATGATGTTAGTTTTTAACGTGATTAACAAGGCATTTTATTCTTGTCCCGTTCTTATACTATATCTATGGTGCTTAAGTCTAACAGAAAGATACTTACCAGTCTGACCAACATAAAATTTATCACATCTTCCACAAGGCACTTTATAGATGCATCCAAGAGAATTTTCTGGTGAACTCCTGATTAATACATTCTTTATAGTAATATAGTTGTTAAAGGCAACTTTTTCATTAAAGGATTTAAGCAACATGTGAAGCAAAGTGAAATTATTATCAAAAGGGGGAACTAAAAGATTCTTGGTGTCACTGGGAGGTTTGGGCTCAGCTCTATAAAATGATTTCTTTGCTAACTTAAGAGATTTATCAATGAAAGATCTAGGGTACTTAAACTAAGATCCAATAGAACATATCTTCTCAAACTCATCATCAATAAACTTTGGACTGCAAATGCGTAATCCCCTAAGGAACATAGACTGAAATGATGATAGTTTAGCTCTGTCATGTTGAGATGAGTAATAATGAATATATGAGCATACATTGGTGGGTTTTCTGTACATGCTAAACTTAAACCTGTTTCTTTGTCTATGGATCATGCAATCTAAAAATGGTAACATACCATTATTTTCATTTTCTACAGTAAATTTGATGGAAGGTACTAAATTATTAAGAAAGGGGAGAAATATTTGTGAATTTTCATTTGTTGGCTAAACACAAAGAACATCATTTACATACCTAAGCAAATTGCATTAGAAGGTAAGATATCCTTTAGTAATTTTGTTTAAAAAAATCCATATAAAGATCACTTAGTACAGGTGAAAGAGGGTAACCCATTGCCATACCAAATTTTTGAGCATAATAATCTCCTTTTAATTGAAATACATAGTCTTTTATACACAATTTTATCAGTTCAATGAAAATAGAATTCAAAACAGGTGAATGATTATCATCCAAGACATCAAATAGATATTCTGAAAGGTCATCAACTGGAACTTTAGTGAAAAGTGAGAAAACATCAAAGCTAACTAGTTTGAAATCAAAATTAACATTGATATTGTTTAGCTTGTTGACTAAATTTACATTGTTCATGATATTAGAATTCGATACCTTACCCACTAAAGGGCTTAATTTTAGAAACTAACACAGCTCGCTTCCCTTTTAGAGCACACAAAACTTAAACCACAGCCCAATGCAATATCAATGTTAATTTTGATTTTAAGATAGATAGCTTTGATGTTTCCTCACTTTTCATTAAAGTTCCAGTTGATGACCTTTCAGAATATCTATTTGATATCTTGGATGATATTCATTTACCTGTTTCAAAGTCTAATTTCATTGAACTTGATAAAATTGTGTATAAAAGCCTGTGTATTTCAATTGAATGAAGATTATTATGCTCAAAAATTTGGTATGTCAATGGGTAACCCTCTTTCTCCTGTACTAAGAAATTTTTATATGGATTTTTTTCAAACAAAATCACTAAAGGATATCTTACCTTCTAATGCAATTTGGTTAGGTATGTAGATGATGTTCTTTTTGTTTGGCCAACAAATGAAAATTCACAAATATTTCTCATCTTAGTTAAGAATTTAGTACCTTCCATCAAATTTACTGTAGAAAATGAAAATAATGATATGTTACCATTTTTAGATTGCATAATCCATAGACAAGGAAACAAGTTTAAGTTTAACATATACAGAAAATCCACCAATGTATGCCTCATATATTCATTATTAATCATCTCAGCATGACTGCTAAATTATGATCATTTCAATCTATGTTCCTAAGGGCATTACGTATTTCCAGTCCAGAGTTTATTGATGATGAGTTTGAGAAGATATATTCTATTGGATCTAAGTTAAAGTACCCTAGATCTTTCACTGATAAATCCCTTAAGTTAGCAAAGAAATCATTTTATAGAGTTGAGCGCAAACCCCCCTATTGACACCAAGAATCTTTTAGTTCTCCCTTTTAATAATAATTTCACTTTGCTTCCCATGTTGCTTAAATCCTTTAATGTAAGTGCTGCCTTTATCAACAATGATACTA
Organism: Panulirus ornatus; assembly: GCF_036320965.1. Classification (NCBI taxonomy): domain Eukaryota; kingdom Metazoa; phylum Arthropoda; class Malacostraca; order Decapoda; family Palinuridae; genus Panulirus; species Panulirus ornatus. Next base: position 37,106,483 of record NC_092228.1, on the reverse strand, counting down.
TAAAGAACATCTTAATGAGGAATTCACCAGAAAATTCTCTTGGATGCATCTTTAAAGTGCCTTGTGGAGAATGTGATAAATTCTAAGTTGGTAAGACTGGTAAGGATCTTTCTGTTAGACTTAAGCAACATAAATAAAGTATAAGAACGGGACAAGAATCAAATGCCTTGTTAAACACGTTAAAACTATGATCGTTGTATTGACTGGTTTCAACGCCATCTCATTATTAGCTCTAACTCTATTACCAAGAAAGATATCGTTGAATCTTCTATTATCAAATACACAAATAATCATAATCTTAATATTAGTGATAGTCAATACAAATTAGATAACTTTACTGTTGATGAAATTAGTAAAATGATAAGTTTATGAACGCTCGTTTTATGTTTTGGACAAACACATGTTCACCAAATGGCGTCCTAGCTTCGTCTCTTCGATGTCTATCAACTGATTTATATTTCTTTCTTGTGTCTCTCCTGATGATGTGATTATTACACGAAAATGCACTTTGGAAATTATTGTGTTTCATTTTCCCCGTGGAATCATTGGAATATCTTGATGAACGCGCAAATTTGTGATCTTTTCCAATATATATATATATATATATATATATATATATATATATATATATATATATATATATATATATATATATATATATATATAATTTTTTTTTTACGTACTCGCCACTTCCAGCGTCAGAAGGTAGCCTGAAGGACAAAGGACTGAGCCTTAAAGGGAGAATCTTCACTTGGCCCCCATCACTGTTCCCGCTTTTGGAAAGTTAAAAACGGGAGGGGAGGAATTCCAGCCCCAAGTTCCTTTCCCTTTTAATTGCCTTTTCCTACACGCAGGGAATACGTGCGAAGTATTTTTTTCTCACTTATCGCCAGGAAACAGACGAAGAATGGCTCATCATTCATACTCATATATATATACATAAACGCCGATACACGTGCATATACATACACATACATGTCAATATATACACATATACATACATATACATACATGTACAAAAAAATTCTTTCGTCTGTTTCGTTGCGCTACCTCGCTTAAGCGGGAGACAGCGACAAAGTATAATAAATATTTTATTATTGTTTGTCGTTGTCTCCCGCGTAAGCGAGGTAGCGCAACGAAACAGACGAAAGAATGGCCCAACCCACCCACATACACATGTATATACACACACGTCCACACACGCACATATACATACCTATCCATCTCAACGTATATATATATATATATATATATATATATATATATATATATATATATATATATATATATATATATATATATATATATATATATATATATATATATATATATATATATATATATATATGTATATATATATATATATATATATATAAATATATACATATGTATATATATATATATATATATATATATATATATATATATATATATATATATATATATATATATATATATATATATATATATATATATATATATGTATGTATATATATATATATATATGTATATTTATATATATATATATATTTATATATATATATATATATTTTTTTTTTTCCTTTGTCGCTGTCTCCCGCGTTTGCGAGGTAGCGCAAGGAAACAGACGAAAGAAATAGCCCAACCCACCCCCATACACATGTATATACATACGTCCACAAACGCAAATATACACACCTACACAGCTTTCCATGGTTCACCCCAGACCCTTTACATGCCCTGATTTAATCCACTGACAGCACGTCAACCCCGGTATATCACATCGCTCCAATTCACTCTATTCCTTGCCCTCCTTTCACCCTCCTGCATGTTCAGGCCCCGATCACACAAAATCTTTTTCACTTCATCTTCCACCTCCAATTTGGTCTCCCTCTTCTCCTCGTTCCCTCAACCTCCGACACATATATCCTCTTGGTCAATCTTTCCTCACTCATTCTCTCCATGTGCCCAAACCATTTCAAAACACCCTCTTCTGCTCTCTCAACCACGCTCTTTTTATTTCCACACATCTCTCTTACCCTTACATTACTTACTCGATTAAACCACCTCACACCACACATTGTCCTCAAACATCTCATTTCCAGCACATCCATCCTCCTGCGCACCACTCTATCCATAGCCCACGCCTCGCAACCATACAACATTCTTGGAACCACTATTCCTTCAAACATACCCATTTTTGCTTTCCGAGATAATGTTCTCCACTTCCACACATTCTTCAAGGCTCCCAGGATTTTCGCCCCCTCCCCCACCCTATGATCCACTTTCGCTTCCATGGTTCCATCCGCTGCCAGATCCACTCCCAGATATCTAAAACACTTCACTTCCTCCAGTTTTTCTCCATTCAAACTCACCTCCCAATTGAACTGACCCTCAACCCTACTGTACCTAATAACCTTGCTCTTATTCACATTTACTCTTAACTTTCTTCTTTCACACAATTTACCAAACTCAGTCACCAGCTTCTGCAGTTTCTCACATGAATCAGCCACCAGCGCTGTATCATAAGCGAACAACAACTGACTCACTTCCCAAGCTCTCTCAGCCCCAACAGACTTCATACTTGCCCCTTTCCAAAACTCTTGCATTCACCTCCCTAACCACCCCATCCATAAACAAATTAAACAACTATGGAGACATCACACATCCCTGCCGCAAACCACCATTCACTGAGAACCAATCACTTTCCTCTCTTCCTACACGTACACATGCCTTACATCCTCGATAAAAAGTTTTCACTGCTTCTAACAACTTGCCTCCCACACCATATATTCTTAATACCTTCCACAGAGCATCTCTATCAACTCTATCATATGCCTTCTCCAGATCCATAAATGCTACATACAAATCCATTTGCTTTTCTAAGTATTTCTCGCATACATTCTTCAAAGCAAACACCTGATCCACACATCCTCTACCACTTCTGAAACCACACTGCTCTTCCCCAATCTGATGTTCTGTACATGCCTTCACCCTCTCAATCAATACCCTCCCATATAATTTGCCAGGAATACTCAACAAACTTATACCTCTGTAATTTGAGAACTCACTCTTATCCCCTTTGCCTTTGTACAATGGCACTATGCACGCATTCCGCCAATCCTCAGGCACCTCACCATGAGTCATACATACATTGAATAACCTTACCAACCAGTCAACAATACAGTCTGGTTGGTAAGGTTATTTAATGTATATATATATATATATATATATATATATATATATATATATATATATATATATATATATATATATATATATGAAAGCCGGCAAGGCAGCAGGTTTGGATGGTATTGCAGTGGAATTTATTAAAAAAGGGGGTGACTGTATTATTGACTGTTTGGTAAGGTTATTTAATGTATGTATGACTCATGGTGAGGTGCCTGAGGGTTGGCGGAATGTGTGCATAGTGCCATTGTACAAAGGCAAAGGGGATAAGAGTGAGTACTCAAATTACAGAGGTATAAGTTTGTTGAGTATTCCTGGTAAATCATATGGGAGGGTATTGATTGAGAGGGTGAAGGCATGTACAGAGCATCAGATTGGGGAAGAGCAGTGTGGTTTCAGAAGTGGTAGAGGATGTGTGGATCAGGTGTTTGCTTTGAAGAATGTATGTGAGAAATACTTAGAAAAGCAAATGGATTTGTATGCAGCATTTATGGATCTGGAGAAGGCATATGATAGAGTTGATAGAGATGCTCTGTGGAAGGTATTAAGAATATATGGTGTGGGAGGCAAGTTGTTAGAAGCAGTGAAAAGTTTTTATCGAGGATGTAAGGCATGTGTACGTGTAGAAGAGAGGAAAGTGATTGGTTCTCAGTGAATGTAGGTTTGCGGCAGGGGTGTGTGATGTCTCCATGGTTGTTTAATTTGTTTATGGATGGGGTTGTTAGGGAGGTGAATGCAAGAGTTTTGGAAAGAGGGGCAAGTATGAAGTCTGTTGGGGATGAGAGAGCTTGGGAAGAGAGTCAGTTGTTGTTCGCTGATGATACAGCGCTGGTGGCTGATTCATGTGAGAAACTGCAGAAGCTGGTGACTGAGTTTGGTAAAGTGTGTGAAAGAAGAAAGTTAAGAGTAAATGTGAATAAGAGCAAGGTAATTAGGTACAGTAGGTTTGAGGGTCAAGTCAACTGGGAGGTAAGTTTGAATGGAGAAAAACTGGAGGAAGTAAAGTGTTTTAGATATATGGAAGTGGATCTGGCAGCGGATGGAACCATGGAAGCGGATGTGGATCATAGGGTGGGGGAGGGGGCGAAAATCCTGGGAGCCTTGAAGAATGTGTGGAAGTCGAGAACATTATTTCGGAAAGCAAAGATGGGTATGTTTGAAGGAATAGTGGTTCCAACAATGTTGTATGGTTGCGAGGCGTGGGGTATGGATAGAGTTGTGCGCAGGAGTATGGATGTGCTGGAAATGAGATGTTTGAGAACAATGTGTGGTGTGAGTTAGTTTGATCGAGTAAGTAACGTAAGGGTAAGAGAAATGTGTGGAAATAAAAAGAGCGTGGTTGAGAGAGCAGAAGAGGGTGTTTTGAAATGGTTTGGGCACATGGAGAGAATAAGTGAGGAAAGATTGACCAAGAGGATATATGTGTCGGAGGTGGAGGGAACGAGGAGCAGTGGGTGACCAAATTGGAGGTGGAAAGATGGAGTGAAAAAGATTTTGTGTGATCGGGGCCTGAACATGCATGAGGGTGAAAGTAGGGCAAGGAATAGAGTGAATTGGATCGATATTGTATACCGGGGTTGACGTGCTGTTAGTGGATTGAATCAGGGCATGTGATGCGTCTGTGGTAAACCATGGAAAGCTGTGTAGGTATGTATATTTGCGTTTGTGGACGTATGTATATACATGTGTATGGTGGTGGGTTGGGCCATTTCTTTCGTCTGTTTCCTTGCGCTACCTCGCAAACGCGGGAGACAGCGACAAAGCAAGAAAAAAAAAATATAAATGTATATATATATATATATATATATATATATATATATATATATATATATATATATATATATATATATATATATATATATATATATATATAGTTACTGCTCGTGAAGGTCGGCCAATCCTCATCTGTTCTAGAAGGGGCACAATGACAGAGTGTTTCTCCATCAGTAAGTCAAGGGTGTCGGCAGTGTACACATTGCGCTGGTTTCTCGTTCCTACAATCCAATTCAATCACAATTGAAAATGTGAAGGAAAATAGTGAAATTGGAGAAAAATGTAGCTTAGACATTGAAGCTTATTGATACAGTGGTTAAATTGATGAGAACTGCTATTGACGTTTGTGTAAATGAATTATACATTTCCTTTTTTCCATAGCCAGAGGTTGAACCATTATGTGACATTCTTTTTTTTCCATTCATTTCAAGCTAGAAGTTTCAGTTTTCTAAATTGTTTCTTACATTTCTCATATGTATATATATGTATGTGTGTGTGTGTGTGTAAATGTGCGTATGTATGTGTATGTGTGTGTATGTGTATATGTATATATATGTGTATTATCCCTGGGGATAGGGGTGAAAGAATACTTCCCACGTATTCCTCGCGTGTCGTAGAAAGCGACTAGAGGGGACGGGAGCGGGGGGCCAGAAATCCTCCCCTCCTTGTATTAACTTTCTAAAATGGGAAACAGAAGAAGGAGTCACGTGGGGAGTGCTCATCCTCCTCGAAGGCTCAGAGTGGGGTGCCTAAATGTGTGTGGATGTAACCAAGATGTGAAAAAAGGAGAGATAGGTAGTATGTTTGAGAAAAGGAACCTGGATGTTTTGGCTCTGAGTGAAACGAAGCCTAAGGGTAAAGAGGAAGAGTGGTTTGGGAATGTCTGGGGAGTAAAGTCAGGGGTTAGTGAGAGGACAAGAGGAAGGGAAGGAGTAGCAATACTCCTGAAACAGGAGTTGTGGGAGTATGTGATAGAGTGTAAGAAAGTAAATTCTCGATTAATATGGGTAAAACTGAAAGTTGATGGAGAGAGGTGGGTGATTATTGGTGCATATGCACCTGGGCATGAGAAGAAAGATCAAGAGAGGCAAGTGTTTTGGGAGCAGCTGAATGAGTGTGTTAGTGGTTTTGATGCACGAGACCGGGTCATAGTGATGGGTGATTTGAATGCAAAGGTGAGTAATGTGGCAGTTGAGGGAATAATTGGTATACATGAGGTGTTCAGTGTTGTAAATGGAAATGGTGAAGAGCTTGTAGATTTATGTGCTGAAAAAGGACTGATGATTGGTAATACCTGGTTTAAAAAGCGAGATATACATAAGTATACTTATGTAAGTAGGAGAGATGGCCAGAGAGCGTTATTGGATTACGTGTTAATTGACAGGCGTGCGAAAGAGAGACCTTTGGATGTTAATGTGCTGAGAGGTGCAACTGGAGGGATGTCTGATCATTATCTTGTGGAGGCTAAGGTGAAGATTTGTATGGGTTTTCAGAAAAGAAGAGTGAATGTTGGGGTGAAGAGGGTGGTGAGAGTAAGTGAGCTTGAGAAGGAGACCTGTGTGAGGAAGTACCAGGAGAGACTGAGTACAGAATGGAAAAAGGTGAGAACAATGGAAGTAAGGGGAGTTGGGGAGGAATGGGATGTATTTAGGGAATCAGTGATGGATTGCGCAAAAGATGCTAGTGTCATGAGAAGAGTGGGAGGTGGGTTGATTAGAAAGGGTAGTGAGTGGTGGGATGAAGAAGTAAGAGTATTAGTGAAAGAGAAGAGAGAGGCATTTGGACGATTTTTGCAGGGAAAAAATGCAATTGAGTGGTAGATGTATAAAAGAAAGAGACAGGAGGTCAAGAGAAAGGTGGAAGAGGTGAAAAAAAGGGCAAATGAGAGTTGGGTTGAGAGAGTGTCATTAAATTTTAGGGAGAATAAAAAGATGTTCTGGAAGGAGGTAAATAAAGTGCGTAAGACAAGGGAGCAAATGGGAACTTCGGTGAAGGGCGCAAGTGGGGAGGTGATAACAAGTAGTGCTGATGTGAGAAGGAGATGGAGTGAGTATTTTGAAGGTTTGTTGAATGTGTTTGATGATAGAGTGGCAGATATAGGGTGTTTTGGTCGAGGTGGTGTGCAAAGTGAGAGGGTTAGGGAAAATGAGTTGGTAAACAGAGAAGAGGTAGTGAAAGCTTTGCGGAAGATGAAAGCCGGCAAGGTAGCAGGTTTCGATGGTATTGCAGTGGAATTTATTAAAAAAGGGGGTGACTGTATTGTTGACTGGTTGGTAAGGTTATTTAATGTATGTATGACTCATGGTGAGGTGCCTGAGGATTGGCGGAATGCGTGCATAGTGCCATTGTACAAAGGCAAATGGGATAAGAGTGAGTGCTCAAATTACAGAGGTATAAGTTTGTTGAGTATTCCTGGTAAATTATATGGGAGGGTGTTGATTGAGAGGGTGAAGGCATGTACAGAGCATCAGATTGGGGAAGAGCAGTGTTGTTTAAGAAGTGGTAGAAGATGTGTGGATCAGGTGTTTGCTTTGAAGAATGTATTTGAGAAATACTTAGAAAAGCAAATGGATTTGTATGTAGCATTTATGGATCTGGAGAAGGCATATGATAGAGTTGATAGAGATGCTCTGTGGAAGGTATTAAGAATATATGGTGTGGGAGGCAAGTTGTTAGAAGCAGTGAAAAGTTTTTATCGAGGATGTAAGGCATGTGTACGTGTAGGAAGAGAGGAAAGTGATTGGTTCTCAGTGAATGTAGGTTTGCGGCAGGAGTGTGTGATGTCTCCATGGTTGTTTAATTTGTTTATGGATGGGGTTGTTAGGGAGGTAAATGCAAGAGTTTTGGAAAGAGGGGCAAGTATGAAGTCTGTTGGGGATGAGAGAGCTTGGGAAGTGAGTCAGTTGTTGTTCGCTGATGATATATCGCTGGTGGCTGATTCATGTGAGAAACTGCAGAAGCTGGTGACTGAGTTTGGAAAAGTGTGTGGAAGAAGAAAGTTAAGAGTAAATGTGAATAAGAGCAAGGTTATTAGGTACAGTAGGGGTGAGGGTCAAGTCAATTGGGAGGTGAGTTTGAATGGAGAAAAACTGGAGGAAGTGAAGTGTTTTAGATATCTGGGAGTGGATCTGGCAGCGGATGGAACCATGGAAGCGGAAGTGGATCATAGGATGGGGGAGGAGGCGAAAATCCTGGGGGCCTTGAAGAATGTGTGGAAGTGGAGAACATTATCTCGGAAAGCAAAAATGGGTATGTTTGAAGGAATAGTGGTTCCAACAATGTTGTATGGTTGCGAGGCGTGGGCTATGGATAGAGTTGTGCGCAGGAGGATGGATGTGCTGGAAATGAGACGTTTGAGGACAATGTGTGGTGTGAGGTAGTTTGATCGAGTGAGTAACGTAAGGGTAAGAGAGATGTGTGGAAATAAAAAGAGCGTGGTTGAGAGAGCAGAAGAGGGTGTTTTGAAGTGGTTTGGGCACATGGAGAGGATGAGTGAGGAAAGATTGACCAAGAGGATATATGTGTCGGAGGTGGAGGGAACAAGGAGAAGAGGGAGACCAAATTGGAGGTGGAAAGATGGAGTGAAAAAGATTTTGTGTGATCGGGGCCTGAACATGCAGGAGGGTGAAAGGAGGGCAAGGAATAGAGTGAATTGGAGCGATGTGGTATACCGGGGTTGACGTGCTGTCAGTGGATTGAAGCAGGGCATGTGAAGCGTCTGGGGTAAACCATGGAAAGCTGTGTAGGTATGTATATTTGCGTGTGTGGACGTATGTATATACATGTGTATGGGGGGGGGTGGGCCATTTCTTTCGTCTGTTTCCTTGCGCTACCTCGCAAACGCGGGAGACAGCGACAAAGTATAATAATAAAAATATATATATATATATATATATATATATATATATATATATATATATATATATATATATATATATATATATATATATATATATATATATATATATATATATATATATATATATATATATATACACACAGATATATACATATATACACATGTACATAATTCATACAGTCTGCCCTTATTCATTTCCATCCCTACCCCTCCATACATGAAATGACAACACCCTCCCCCCGCATGTGCGCGATGTAGCACAAGGAAAAGACAACAAAGGCCACAATCGTTCACGCTCAGTCTCTAGCTGTCATGTATTATGCACCGAAACCACAGCTCCCTTTCCACATCCAGGCCCCACCAAACTTTCCACAGTTTACACCAGACGCTTCATATGCCCTGGTTCAAACCATTGACATCACGTCGACCCCGGTATACCACATTGTTCCAATTCACTCTATTCCTTGCACGACTTTTACCCTCCTCCATGTTCAGTCACCGATCACTCAAAAACTTTGTCACTCTATCTTTCCACCTCCAATTTGGCTCCCACTTCTCGTTCCCTCCACCTCTGACACATATATCCTCTTTCTCAACCTTTCCTCGCTCATTCTCTCCATGTGAACAAGCCATTTCAAAACACTCCTTCTGCTCTCTTAACCATACTCTTTTTATTACCACACATCTCTCTTACTCTTTCATTACTTACTCGATCAAACCACCTCAAAACAAATATTGTCCTGAAACATCTCATATCCAGCACATTCACCCGCCTTCGCACAACTCTATCTATAGCCCATGCTTCGCAACCATATAACATTGTCGGAACCACTATTCCTTCAAATATACCCATTTTTGCTTTCCGAGATAATGTTTTCGCCTTCCATACATTTTTCAACGCTCCCACCACTTTCTCCCCCTCCCCCACCCTATGACTCCCTTCCTCTTCCATGGTTCCATCCGATGCCAAATCCACTCCCAGATATCTAAAACACTTCAATTCCTCCAATTTTTCTTCATTCAAACTTACCTCCCAATTGATTTGTCCCTCAACCTTACTGTGAATGCTCTTATTCACATTTACTCTCAGCTTTCTTTTTCACACAATTTACCAAAGTCAGTCACCAGATTTTCCAGTTTCTCACCCAAATCAACCACCAGCGCTGTATCATCAGCGAACAACTGACTCACTTTCGAAGCTCTCTCATCCACAACAGACTGCATACTTGCCCCTCACTTCAAGCACCCCTGCCGCACACCGACATTCACCGAGAACCAAATCACTTTCCTCTCTTCCTACTCGCACACATGCCTTACATCCTCGATAAAAACTTTTCACTGTTTCTGACAACATGCCTCCCACACCATGTATTATTAATACCCCACACAGAGCATCTCTATCAACTCTATCATATGCCTTCAGATCCATAAATGCTACATACAAATCCATTTGCTTTTCTAAGTATTTCTCACATACATTCTTCAAAGCAAACACCTGATCCACACATCCTCTACCACTTTTGAAAACACACTGCTCTTCCCCAATCTGATGATGTATACATGCCTTCACCCTCTCAATCAATACCCTCCCATATAATTCCCAGAAATACTCAACAAACGTATACCCCTGTAATTTGAGCTCACACCTTTGTGCCTTTTCACTTTGTACAACGGTACTATGCAATCATTCCGCTAATCCTCAGGCACCTCACCATGAGTCAGACATATTTCTAGCAACCTTACCAACCAGTCAACAACACATCACCCCCATTTTTAATTAATTCCACTGCAATATCATCCACGACTGCCACCTCGCCGGTTTTCATCTTTCGCATCTCTTCTCTGTTTACCAAGTCATTCTCCCTAACCTCTCACTTTGGACACCACCTCGACCCAAACACCCTATATCTGCCACTCTATCATCAAACACATTGAACAAAGCTTTAAAATACTCACTCCATCTCCTTCTCACATCAGCACTATTTGTTATCACCTTCCCATTTGCCCCCTTCACTGATGTTCCCATAAGTTCCCTTGTCTTACGCATTTTATTTATCTCCTTCCAAAACATCTTTTCAATCTTCCTAAAATTTAATGATACTCTCTCACCCCACCTCTCATTTGCCCTCTTTTTCACCTCTTGCATCATTCTCTTGGCCTCCTGCCTCTTTCTTTTATACATCTCCGTCATTTCTATTATTTCCCTACAAAAATGCATAATGCATCTCTCTTCTCTTTCACTAATAATCTTACTTCTTCATCCCACCACTCACTACCCTTTCATATCTGCACACTTCCCACGCTTTTTATGTCACAAGCATCTTTTGCGCAAGCCATCACTGCTTCCTTGAATACATCCCATTCATCCCCCACTCCCCTTACGTCCTTTGTTCTCACCTTTTTCCATTTTGTACTCAGTCCCACCTAGTACATCCTCACACAAGTCTCCTTCCCAAGCACACTTACTCTCACCACTCTCTTCACCACGACAACTTCTCTTCTTTTCTGAAAACCTCTATAAATCTTCACCTTCGCCTCCACAAGATAATGTTAGACATCCCTCTAGTTGCACCTCTCATCACATTAACATCCAAAAGTCTCTCTTTCGCGCGTCTATCAATTAACATGTAATCCAATAACGCTCTCTAGCCGTCTCTCCTACTTACATACGTTTACTTACGTATACCATTTTTTAAATGAGTTATTCACAACCACCAGTCCTTTTTCAGTGCACAAGTCTACAAGCTCTTCACCATTTCCATTTGCATCACTGAACACCACGTGTACACCAATTATTCCCTAAACTGCCACATTACTCACCTCTGCATTCAAATCACCCATCGATATTACCCGGTCTCGTTCATGAAAACTACTTACACACTCACTCAGCTGTTCCCAAAACTCTTGCCTCTCGTGATCTTTCTTCTCATGCCCAGGTGCATATGCACCAATAATCACCCATCTCTCTTATTCCACTTTCAGTTTTACCCATATCAATCTAGACTTTACTTTCTTTCACTCTATGACATATTCCCACTTCTCCTGTTACAGGAGTAGTGCTACTTTTTCCCTTGCTCTTGTCCTCTTACGAACCCCTGACTTTACTCCCAAGACATTCCCAAACAACTCTTCCCCTCTACCCTTGAGCTTCGTTTTACTTAGAGCCAGAACATCCAGGTTACTTTCCTCAAACATACTAACAATCTCTACTTTTTTCTCATCTTGGTTACATCCACACACATTTAGACACCCGAATGTGAGCCTTCGAGGAGGATGAGCACTCCCCGCGTGACTCCTTTTTCTGTTTCCCCTTTTAGAAAGTTAAAATACAAGGAAGGAAGGGTTTCTAGCCCTCCGCTCCCTTCCCCTTTAATCGCCTTCTATGACACGTGAGGAATGCGTGGGAAGTATTCATTTTCCCCTATCCCTAGGGATACATATACACATCTATACACTTGTACATATTCATTCTTGCTTGTCCTCATCCATTCCTGGCGCCAACCCTTCCTACAGGAAACAGCATCGCTAACCCCTGCTTTAGCGAGGTAGCGTCAGAAAAACAGACAAAAATATCGACATTTGTTCACACTCTTTCCAATTCACTCTATCCTTTGTAAGCCTCTCACTTTCCTGTATTTCCACCTCTGACTTATATATCCTCTTTGTCAATATTTCCTCACTAATTCTCTCCATATGTCTAAACCATTTGAACACACCCTCTTCTGCTCTGTCAACTTAGCCGCCAACCCATGTCGAGGACAGACGTGCTCCACTGATGAGCTCGCCGACCAAGTTTCAAACTCTTAGTGACGCACTTAAATCTTGGTGAAATCCCTCGAATCTTTGTGAAATCTTTTTGGATCAATATAATTTTTTAAAACTCAAGTGAAAATCCTTCTCGAGTTGCCTGCTCTAGATTCCATAGGGAATTCACCAAGGACGTGCTCACTGTTCTGTGACGTATTTGATAGGCTTTCGGTTGATGTTAGCAAAAACAGCGAAGCTTGGAGAAACTAGATGTTAGGATGAGAGGTTGGGAAGAGGAGGCTGGGTTCTTAGCGGCGAAAGCGGATGCAATACAGGAAACAGACACAGGTATATCATCTAGGATAGATAGTCTAGATGGTAGGATAGCAACTGTAGAAACGAAGCTGGAAAATACTTCCACCTTCCAACCTTCGAGGAAAACTTGTCGCCGCATTACCGAACAACCGAATGAACTCTCCACCTACTCACCACAGGTTTAGCCTACTAGGTGATGAAGTACAAGGCGATCGTAACATCGTCCTGGTCGGGAACTCTAAAGTCAGACATCAGGACCAGGAGTTCTGTGCGAAGGGTAGAAATAGGGAAAACATGTGTTATTTAGGTGCTAAGAGAGAACATATCCTCGATAAGTTTGACGACATAGTCTTCAACAATACCGAGGATGTGATTTTTGTCGTTTAGGTGGCAGCGAACAATGCAGTTGATGGGAATGCGGAAGAAACAGTAGCAAGGTATAGGGAACTTATTAACAAGTTCAAGGGATTACTACCAAGGTGTGACGTCGAATCCTGTACTCTCAGTTCAATGCTGGGGATAAAAAGAAGAATCGAAGCGCTCTGTAGGGAGGAGGATAAGGTGTGGGACTATTCTAGTCATGATTGATCTCTTTACGCTTGTAATGGTCTTCACATTAATGGAATAGGGAAAGCTTGGCTTGGCAGAGTACTGGATGAGCATATTATGATTTTTTTTCGATATAGATAAACTATTCGGGAGAGCAAATCACGGTCGATTTAAATATGGAACTAGAAGAGTGGGGGAGGGTGAGGAAGTAGCTATAGGGTTAGATTGGTAGGGGGGGAATCTGAGTGTGAACAGGATCTGAGGAACAAGGTAGAGGATGGATGGGACCTTGACGGTAGGGATCCTTGGCTAGTAGCGGCATAGGAATTAGCAAAGAAATGACAACTCTGGCAGTATAAGTAGCGGGTTAGCACTGGTACAGGTCAACTCTCAGGTAAGTTTCAGGAACGATTCTGGTAGGGTCCAAGGTGGGCGGGGAGGTGTCAGAGTAATGCGGCGACCCGTCTCTACCCCGCTGCTGCACACGCAGACATTAAGTGATTATACAAACACGCACACCGACAGTAAAAGAAAAAAAACGAAAGAAAAAAGGCGAATTCAGTACAGAAATCAACTCAGAAGAAAATAAGTTTAATATACATAAATGCCCGGATCATCATTACGCGATGAACTGATAT
>NC_092228.1:37042434-37087434 GCF_036320965.1 Panulirus ornatus | reverse complement strand
TGTAGGAAGAGAGGAAAATGATTGGTTCTCAGTGAATGTAGGTTTGCGGCAGGGGTGTGTTATGTCTCCGTGGTTGTTTAATTTGTATATGGATGGGGTCTGTTGTTAGGGAGGCAAATGCAAGAGCTTTGGAAAGAGGGGCAAGTTTGCAGTCTGTTGTAGATGAGAGAGCTTGGGAAGTGAGTCAGTTGTTTTTCGCTGATGATACAGCGCTGGTGGCTGATTCATTTGAGAAACTGCTGAAGCTGGTTACTGAGTTTGGTAAAGTTTGTGAAAGAAGAAAGTTAAGAGTAAATGTGAATAAGAACAAGGTTATTAGGTACAGTAGGGTTGAGGGTCAAGTCAATTGGGAGGTAAGGTTGAATGGAAAAAGAATTGGAGGAAGTAAAGTGTTTTATATATCTCGGAGTGGATGTGGCAGCTGATGGAACCTTGGAAACGGAAGTGAATCATGAGGTGGGGGAGAGGGCGAAAATTCTAGGAGCCTTGAAGAATGTTTGGAAGTTGGAAAACAAAAATGGGTATGTTTGAAGGAATAGTGGTTCCAAAAAATGTTGTATGGTTGCGAGGCGTGGGCGATGGATAGAGTTGTGCGCATGGGGGTGGATGTGCTGGAAATGAGATGTTTTAGGATAATATGTGTTGTGAGGTGGTTTGATCGAGTAAGTAATGTAAGGGTATGAGGGATGTGTGGAAATGAAACGAGTATGGTTGAGAGAGCAGAAGAGCGTGTTTTGAAATGGTTTGGTCACATGGAGAGAATGAGTGAGGAAAGATTGAACAAGAGGATATATGTGTCAGAGGTGGAGGGAACGAGGAGAAGTGGGACACCAAATTGGAGGTGGAAAGAGTGAGTGAAAAAGATTTTGAGTGATCGGGAACTGAACATGCAGGAGGGTGAAAGGCGTGCAAGGAATAGAGTGAATTGGAACGATGTGGTATAACGGGGTCGACGTGCTATCAATGGATTGAACGAGGGCATATGAAGCGTCTGGGGTAAACCATGGAAAGTTTTGTGGGGCCTGGATGTGGAAAGGGAGCTGTGGTATCGGTACATTATTACATGCCAGCTAGAGACTGAGTGTGAACGAATGGGGCCTTTGTTGTCTTTTCCTAGCGCTGCCTCGCACACATAAGGGGGGAGGGGGATGTTATTCCATGGGTGGCGGGGTGGCGATCGGAATAAATGAAGGCAGACAGTATGAATTATGTACATGTGTATATATGTATATGTCTGTGTGTGTATATATATATATGTACATTTAGGTGTATAGGTATGTATATCTGCGTGTGTGGACGTGTATATATATACATGTGTATGTGGGTGGGATGGGCCATTCTTTCGTCTGTTTCCTTGCACAATAAAACTGAAAGTTGATGGAGAGAGGATGGGTGATTATTGGTGCATATGCACCTGGGCATGAGAAGAAAGATCATGAGAGGCAAGTATTTTGGGAGCAGCTGAATGAGTGTGTTAGTGGTTTTGATGCACAAGAACCGGTTATAGTGATGGGTGATTTGAATGCAAAGGTAAGTAATGTGGCAGTTGAGGGAATATTCTATATCATGGGGTTTTAAGTGTTGTAAATGGAGATGGTGAAGAACATGTAGATTTATGTGCTGAAAAAGGACTGGTGATTGGGAATACCTGGTTTAAAAAGCGAGATATACATAAGTATACTTATGTAAGTAGGAGAGATGGCCATAGAGCGTTATTGGATTACGTGTTAATTGATAGGCGCGCGAAAGAGAGACTTTTGGATGTTATTGTACTGAGAGGTGCAACTGGAGGGATGTCTGATCATTATCTTGTGGAGGCGAAGGTGAAGATTTGTATGGGTTTTCAGAAAAGAAGAGAGAATGTTGAGGTGAAGAGAGTTGTGAGAAGCGTGAGAAGCATGAGAAGCGTGGGAGGTGGGCTGATTAGAAAGGGTAATGAGCGGTGAGATGAAGAAGTAAGATTATTAGTGAAAGAGAAGAGAGAAGCATTTGGACGATTTTTGCAGGGAAAAAATGTAGATGTATAAAAGAAAGAAACGGGAGGTCAAGAGAAAGGTGCAAGAGGTGAAGAAGAGGGCAAATGAGAGTTGGGGTGAGGGAGTATCATTAGATCTTAGGGAGAATGTTTTGGAATGAGGTAAATAAAGTGCGTGAGACAAGGGACCAAATGGGAAAGTCAGTGAAGGGGGCTAATGGGTAGGTGATAACAAGTAGTGGTGATGTGAGAAGGAGATGGTGTGAGTATTTTGAAGGTTTGTTGAATGTGTTTGATGATGGAGTAGTAGATATAGGGTGTTTTGGTCGAGGTGGTGTGCAGAGTGATAGGGTTAGGGAAAATGATTTGGTAAACAGAGAAGAGTAAGTAAAGGCTTTGCGGAAGATGAAAGCCAGCAAGGCAGCGGGTTCGGATGGTATTGCAGTGGAATTTATTAAAAAAGGGGGTGACTGTGCTATTGACTGGTTGGTAAGGTTATGTTATGTATGTAGACTCATGGTGAGGTGCCTGAGGTTTGCACACACGCAAAGAGGATACAAGTGAGTGCTCAAATTACAGAGGTATAGGTTTTTTTAGTATTCCTGGGAAATTGTATGGGTTATTGATTGAGAGGGTGAAGGCATGTACAGAGCATCAGATTGTGGAAGAGCAGTGTGGTTTCAGAAGTGGCAGAGGATGTCTGGATCAGGTGTTTGCTTTGAAGAATGTATGTGAGAAATACTTAGAAAAGCAAATGGATCTGTATGTAACATTTATGGATCTAGAGATGGCATTTGATAGAGTTGATAGAGATGCTCTCTAGAAGGTATTACGAGTATATGGTGTGGGAGGTAAGTTGTTAGAAGCAGTGAAAAGATTTTATCGAGGATGTACGGCATGTGTACGTGTAGGAAGAGAGGAAAGTGATTGGTTCTCATTGAATGTTGGTTTGCAGCAGGGGTGTGTGATGTCTCCAGGGTTGTTTAACTTCTTTATGTATGGGTTTGTTACGGATTTGAATGCAAGAGTTTTGGAAAGAGGGGCAAGTATGCAATCTGTTATGGATGAGAGAGTTTGGAAAGTGAGTCAGTTATTGTTCGCTGATGATACAGCGCTGGTTGTTGATTGAGGTGAGAAACTACAGAAGCTGGTGACTGAGTTTAATAAAGTGTGTGAAATAAGAAAGCCGACAGTAAATGTGAATAAGAGCAAGGTTATTTGGTACAGTAGGGTTGTGGGACAAGTCAACTGGGAGGTAAGTTTGAATGGAGAGAAACTGGAAGAAATGAAGTGTTTTAGATGACTGGGAGTGGATTTAGCAGCGGATTGAACCATGGAAGCGGAAGTGAATCATAGGGTGGGGGAGGGGGCGAAAATTCTGGGGGAGTTGAAGAATGTGTGGAAGTCGAGAACATTATCTCGGAAGCAAAAATGGGTATGTTTGAAGGAATAGTTGTTCCAACAATGTTGTATGGTTGCGAGGCGTGGGCTATAGATAGAGTTGTGCGGATGAGGATGTATGTGCTGGAATTGAGATGTTTGAGGACAGATTGCGGCGTGAGGTGGTTTGATCGAGTAAGTAATGAAAGGGTAGTGCAGATATGTGGAAATAAGAGTGTGGTTGAGAGACCAGATGAGGGTGTTTTCAAATGGTTTTGCCACATGGAGAAAATGAGTGAGGAAACATTGACAAAGAGGATTTATGTGTCAGAGGTGGAGGGATACGAGGAAAAGTGGGAGACCAGATTGGAAGTGGAAGGATGGAGTGAAAACGATTTTGTGTGATCGGGGCCTGTACTTGCAGGAGGGTGAAAGGCATGCAAGGAATAGAGTGAATTAGAACGATGTGGTATACCGGGGTCGACGTGCTGTCAATGGATTGAACCAGGGAATGTGAAGCTTCTAGAGTAATCCATGGAATGTTTGGTGGGGCCTGGATGTGGAAAGGGAGCCATGGCTTCGGTGCATTTTACATGACAGCTAAAGCCTGAGTGTGAACGAATGTGGCCTTTGTTTTCTTTTCCTAACGATACCTGACGCACATGCGGGGAGGGGGTTTTCATTTCATGTGTGTCGGTGTGGTGACGAGAATGAATAAGGGGAGACATGATGAATTATGTGCATGTTTATATATGTATATATCTCTGTGTGTATATACATGTATACGTTGAGATGTATAGGTATGTATATGTGCGTGTGTGGACGTGTATGTATATACATGTGTATGTTGGTTGGTTGGGTTATTCTTACGTCTGTTTCCTTGCGCTATCTCGCTAACGCGGGAGACAGCGACAAAGTGTAACAGATAAGATATAAAATATATATATATATATATATATATATATATATATATATATATATATATATATATATATGTAAATGTTTATAGTTGTGTTACTGGAGTGATAGTTTTCATACATGGTGCTCTGACAAGAAAATAGTGAAATTGGAAAAAAATATAGCTTAGACATTGAAGCTTATTCTTTCATTGAAATGTGAACAAAGGGAGTTTTCTTTTTTTTCAAAGTGATAGAGATGGAAAGCAAAAAGGTGTTTTTCATAAATGTACTGGAAAAGTTGATGTCCAGATAAATTTTTGGTCTGTCAAGGCTTTATTATGGCGGATGACCAACTACCTACCGTCATGTATCCAAGATATGGTTGTACTTTGTGTAATGAAGAAAATTGAGAAACATCATAAGCCAATATTCCTGTTTCATGATAAGATAAGTGGACCAGGCAGTATGATACAGTGGTTAAATTGATAAAACTACTATTGACGTTTATGTAAATAAATTATACATTTCCCTTTTCCATAGGCAGAGGTTGAACCATTATGTGACGTTCATTTTTCATTTCATTTCAAGCTAGAAGTTTCAGTTTTCTAAATCATTTCTTACATTTTTCAAATGTATATATATATATGTACATGTGTGTATGTGTGTATATGTGCGTATATACATGTGTATATATATATATATATATATATATATATATATATATATATATATATATATATATATATATATATATATATATATATATATATATATATATATATATATATATATATATATATATATATATATATATATATATATATATATATATATATATACACATGTATACACGCACATATACACACATACACACATGTACATATATATATATATATATATATATATATATATATATATATATATATATATATATATATATATATATATATATATATATATATATATATATATATATATATATATATATATATATATATATATATATATATATATATATATATATATATATATATATATATATATATGTATATATATAAATATATATATATATATACATATATATATATATATATATATATATATATATATATATATATATATATATATATATATATATATATATATATATATATATATATATATATATATATGTTTGGTGAAGTGTGTGAAGAAGAAAGTCAAGAGTAAATGTGAATAAGAGCAAGGTTATTAGGTACAGTAGGGTTGAGGGTCAAGTCATTTGGGAGGTAAGTTTGAATGGAGAAAAACTGGAGGAAGTAAAGTGTTTTAGATATCTGGGAGTGGATCTGGCAGCGGATGGAACCATGGAAGCGGAAGTGGATCATAGGGTGGGGGAGTGGGCGAAAATTCTGGGAGCCTTGAAGAATGTGTGGAAGTCGAGAACATTATCTCGGAAAGCAAAAATGGGTATGTTTGAAGGAATAGTAGTTCCAACAATGTTGTATGGTTGCGAGGCGTGGGCTATGGATAGAGTTGTGCGCAGGAGGATGGATGTGCTGGAAATGAGATGTTTGAGGACAATGTGTGGAGTGAGGTGGTTTGATCGAGTGAGTAACGTAAGGGTAAGAGAGATGTGTGGAAATAAAAAGAGCGTGGTTGAAAGAGCAGAAGAGGGTGTTTTGAAATGGTTTGGGCACATGGAGAGAATGAGTGAGGAAAGATTGACCAAGAGGATATATGTGTCGGAGGTGGAGGGAACGAGGAGAAGTGGGAGACCAAATTGGAGGTGGAAAGATGGAGTGAAAAAGATTTTGTGTGATCGGGGCCTGAACATGCAGGAGGGTGAAAGGAGGGCAAGGAATAGAGTGAATTGGATCGATGTGGTATACCGGGGTTGACGTGCTGTCAGTGGATTGAATCAGGGCATGTGAAGCGTCTGGGGTAAACCATGGAAAGCTGTGTAGGTATGTATATTTGCGTGTGTGGACGTATGTATATACATGTGTATGGGGGTGGGTTGGGCCATTTCTTTCGTCTGTTTCCTTGCGCTACCTCGCAAACGCGGGAGACAGCGACAAAGCAAAAAAAAAAAAAGAAATATATATATATATATATATATATATATATATATATATATATATATATATATATATATATATATATATATATATATATATATATATATATATATATATCTTTCTTTCATACTATTCGCCATTTCC
This sequence comes from Panulirus ornatus, assembly GCF_036320965.1. Lineage (NCBI taxonomy): Eukaryota > Metazoa > Arthropoda > Malacostraca > Decapoda > Palinuridae > Panulirus > Panulirus ornatus. The sequence goes on along the minus strand of NC_092228.1, from coordinate 37,080,976 downwards.
CGCGTTAGCAAGGTAGCGTTAAGAACAGAGGACTGGGCCTCTGAGGGAATGTCCTCACCTGGCCTCATTCTCTGTTCCTTCTTTTGGAAAATCAAAAAAAAACGAGAGGGGAGGATTTCCAGCCCCCCTTGCTCCCTCCCCTTTTAGTCGCCTTCTACGACACGCAGGGAATACGTGGGAAGTATTCTTTCTCCCCTATCCCCAGGGATAGTATATATATATATATATATATATATATATATATATATATATATATATATATATATATATATATATATATATATATATATATATATATATGTATATATATTATCCCTGGGCATAGGGGTGAAATAATATTTCCCACGCATTCCTCGCGTGTCGTAGAAGGCGACTAGAGGGGACGGAAGCGGGAGTCCAGAAATCCTCCCCTCCTTGTATCTTTTAATTTTCTTAAATGGGAAACAGAAGAAGGAGTCACGAGGGGAGTGCTCATCCTCCTCGAAGGCTCAGACTGGGGTGTCTAAATGTGTGTGGATGTAACTAAGATGTGAAAAAAGGAGAGATAGGTAGTATGTTTGAGGAAAGGAACCTGGATGTTTTGGCTCTGAGTGAAACGAAGCTCAAGGATAAAGGGGAAGAGTGGTTAGGGAATGTCTTGGGAGTAAAGTCAGGGGTTAGTGAGAGGACAAGAGCAAGGGAAGGAGTAGCAGTACTCCTGAAACAAAAGTTGTGGAAGTATGTGATAGAATGTCAGAAAGTAAATTCTCGATTAAGATGGGTAGAACTGAACGTTGATGGAGAGAGATGGGTGATTATTGGTGCATATGCACCTGGGCATGAGAAGAAAGATCATGGGAGGCAAGTGATTTGGGAGCAGCTGAATGAGTGTGTTAGTGGTTTTGATGCACGAGACCGGGTTATAGTGATGGGAGGTTTGAATGCAAAGGTGAGTAATGTGGCACTTGAGGGAATAATTGATATACATGGGGTGTTTAGTGTTGTAAATGGAAATGGTGAAGAGCTTGTAGATTTATGTGCTGAAAAAGGACTCGTGATTGGGAACACCTGGTTTAAAAAGCGAGATATACATAAGTATACGTATGTAAGTAGGAGAGATGGCCAGAGAGCGTTATTGGATTACGTGTTAATTGACGGGCGCGCGAAAGAGAGACTTTTGGATATTAATGTGCTGAGAGGTGCAACTGGAGGGATGTCTGATCATTATCTTGTGGAGGATAAGGTGAAGATTTGTATGGGTTTTCACAAAAGAAGAGAGAATGTTGGGGTGAAGAGAGTGGTGAGAGTAAGTGAGCTTGGGAAGGAGACTTGTGTGAGGAAGTACCAGGAGACACTGAGTACAGGATGGAAAAAGGTGAGAACAATGGAAGTAAAGGATCTGGGGGGAGGAATGGAATGTATTTAGGGAATCAGTGATGGATTGCGAAAAAGATGCTTGTAGCATGAGAAGATTGGGTGTTGGGTTGATTAGAAAGGGTAGTGAGTGGTGGGATGAAGAAGTAAGATTATTAGTGAAAGAGAAGAGAGACGCATTTCGACGATTTTTGCAGGCAAAAAATACAGTTGAGTGGGAGATGTATAAAAGAAAGAGACAGGAGGTCAAGAGAAAGGTACAAGAGGTGAAAAAGAGGGCAAATGAGAGTTGGGGTGAGAGAGTATCATGAAATTTTCGGGAGAATAAGAAGATGTTCTGGAAGGAGGTAAATAAAGTGCGTAAGACAAGGGAGCAAATGGGAACTCCAGTGAAGGACGCAAATGGGTAGGTGATAACAAGTAGTGGTGGTGTGAGAAGGAAATGGAGTGAGTGTTAAATGTGTTTGATGATAGAGTGGCAGATATAGGGTATTTTGGTCGAGGTGGTGTGCAAAGTGAGAGGGTTCAGGAAAATGATTTGGTAAATAGAGAAGAGGTAGTAAAAGCTTTGCGGAAGATGAAAGCCGGCAAGGCAGCAGGTTTGTATGGTATTGCAATGGAATTTATTAAAAAGATGGTGACTGTATTGTTGACTGGTTGGTAAGTTTATTTAAAGTATGTATGACTCATGGTGAGGTGCCTGAGGATTGGCGGAATGAGTGCATAGTGCCATTGTACAAAGGCAAAGGGGATAAGAGTGAGTGCTTAAATTACAGAGGTATAAGTTTGTTGAGTATTCCTGGTAAATTATATGGGAGGGTATTGATTGAGAGGGTGAAGGCATGTACAGAGCATCAGATTGGGGAAGAGCAGTGTGGTTTCGGAAGTGGTAGAGGATATGTGGATCAGGTGTTTGCTTTGAAGAATGTATGTGAGAAATACTTAGAAAAGAAAATGGATTTATATGTAGCATTTATGGATCTGGAGAAGGCATATGATAGAGTTGATAGAGATGCTCTGTGGAAGGTTTTAAGAACATATGGTTTGGGAGGCAAGTTGTTAGAAGCAGTGAAAAGTTTTTATCGAGGATGTAAGGCATGTGTACGTGTAGGAAGAGAGGAAAGTGATTGGTTCTCAGTGAATGTAGGTTTGCGGCACGGGTGTGTGATGTCTCCAGGGTTGTTTAATTTGTTTATGGATGGGTTTGTTAGGGAGGTGAATGCAAGAGTTTTGGAAAGAGGGGCAAGTATGAAGTCTGTTGTGGATGGGAGAGCTTGGGAAGTGAGTCAGTTGTTGTTTGCTGATGATACAGCGCTGGTGGCTGATTCATGTGAGAAACTGCAGAAGCTGGTGACTGAGTTTGGTAAAGTGTGTGAAAGACGAAAGTTAAGAGTAAATGTCAATAAAAGCAAGGTTATTAGGTACAGTAGGGTTGAGGGTCAAGTCAATTGGGAGGTAAGTTTGAATGGAGAAAAACTGGAGGAAGTAAAGTGTTTTAGATATCTGGGAGTGGATCTGGCAGCGGATGGAACCATGGAAGCGGAAATGAATCATAGGGTGGGGGAGGGGGCGAAAATCTTGGGAGCCTTGAAGAAAGTGTGGAAGTCGAGAACATTATCTCGGAAAGGAAAAATGGGTATGTTTGAAGGAATAGTGGTTCCAACAATGTTGTATGGTTGCGAGGCATGGGCTATGGATAGAGTTGTGCGCAGGAGGGTGGATGTGCTGGAAATGAGATGTTTGAGGAGAATGTGTGGTGTGAGGTGGTTTGATCGAGTAAGTAACGTAAGGGTAAGAAAGATGTGTGGAAATAAAAAGAGTGTGGTTGAGAGAGCAGAAGAGGGTGTTTTGAAATGGTTTGGGCACATGGAGAGAATGAGTGAGGAGAGATTGACCAAGAGGATATATTTGTCGGAGGTGGAGGGAACGAGGAGAAGTGGGAGATCAGATTGGAGGTGGAAAGATGGAGTGAAAAAGATTTTGTGTGATCGGGGCCTGAACATGCAAGAGGGTGAAAAAAGGCAAGGAATACAGAGAATTGGATCGATGTGGTACACCGGGGTTGACGTGCTGTCAGTGGATTGAATGAAGGCATGTGAAGCGTCTGGGGTAAACCATGGAAAGCTGTGTAGGTATGTATATTTGCGTGTGTGGACGTGTAGGTATATACATGTGTGTGGGTGTGGGTTTGGGCCATTTCCTTCGTCTGTTTTCCTTGCGCTACCTCGCAAACGGCGAAGACAGCTACAAAGCAAAAGAAAAAGAAAAAAAAAAAAAATATATATATATATATATATATATATATATATATATATATATATATATATATATATATATATATATATATATATATATATATATATATATATATATATATATCTTTCTTTTTCTTTTAAACTATTCGCCATTTCCCGCGTTAGCGAGGTAGGATTAAGAACAGAGGACTGGGCCTTTGAGGGAATACCCTCACCTGGCCCAATTCTCTGTTCCTTCTTTTGGAAAATTAAAAAAAAAAACGAGAGGGTAGGATTTCCAGCCCCCCGCTCCCTCCCCTTTTAGTCGCCTTCTACGACACGCAGGGAATACGTGGGAAGTATTCTTAATCCCCTATCCCCAGGGATAATAAAGCTCTATATATATATATATATATATATATATATATATATATATATATATATATATATATATTCCCTGGGGATAGGGGAGAAAGAATACTTCTCATGTATTCCCTGCGTGTCGTAGAAGGCGACTAAAAGGGAAGGGAGCGGGGGGGCTGGAAATCCTCCCGTCTCTTTTTTTTTTTTTTTTTCCAAAGGATGGAACAGAGAAGGGGGCTGGATGAGGATGTTTCCTCAGAGGCCAAGTCCTCTGTTCTTAACGCTACCTCGCTGACGCGGAAAATGGCGAATAATATGAAAGATATATATATATATATATATATATATATATATATATATATATATATATATATATATATATATATATATATATATATTATTTTTTTTTTTGTTTTCTCACTGACTCCCGCGTTTGTGAGGTAGCGCAAGGAAACAGACGAAAGAAATGTCCCAACCCACAACCATACACATGTATATACATACACGTCCACACACGCAAATATACATACCTATACATCTTATGTACACATATATATACACACACAGACACATACATATATATCCATGCACACAATTCACACTGTCTTTATTCATTCCCATCGCCACCTCGCCACACATGGAATACCATCCCCCTCCCCCTCATGTGTGCGAGGTAGCACTAGGAAAAGACAAGAAAGGCCCCATTCGTTCACACTCAGTCTCTAGCTGTAATGCAATAATGCCCGAAACTACAGCTCCCTTTCCACATCCAGGCCCCACACAACTTTCCATGGTATACCCCAGACGCTTCACATGCCCTGATTCAATCCACTGACAGCACGTCAACCCCGGTATACCACATCGATCCAATTCACTGTATTCCTTGCCCACCTTTCACCCTCTGCATGTTCAGACCCCGATCACTGAAAATCTTTTTCACTCCATCTTTCCACCTCCAATTTGGTCTCCCACTTCTCGTCGTTCGCTCCACCTCTGACACATATATACTCTTGGTCAATCTTTCCTCACTCATTTTCTCCATGTGGCCAAACCATTTCAAAACACCCTCTTCTGCTCTCTCAACCACACTATTTTTATTTCCACACATCTCTCTTACTCTTACATTACTTACTCGATCAAACCACCTCACACCACATATTGTCCTGAAACATCTCATTTCCAGCTCATCCACCCTCCTGCGCACAACTCTATCCATAGCTCACGCCTCGCAACCATATAACATTGTTGGAGCCACTATTCTTTTAAACATACCCAATTTTGCTTTCCGAGATAATGTTCTCGACTTCCAAACATTCTTCAAGGCTCCTAGGATTTTCGCCCCCTTCCCCCTCCCTATGATTCACTTCCGCTTCCATGGTTCCATCCGCTGCCAGATCCCCTCCCAGATATTTAAAACACTTTACTTCCTCCAGTTTTTCCTCATATTCAGTCTTACCTCCCAATTGATTTAACCCTCAACCATAATGTACCTAATAACCTTGCTCTTATTCACATTTACTCTTAACTTTCTTCTTTCACATGCTTTACCATACTCAGTCACCAGCTTCTGCAGTTTCTTACATGAATCAGCCACCAGCGCTGTATCATCAGCGAACAACAACTGACTCACTTCCCAAGCTCTCTCATCCACAACAGCCTGCATACTTGCCCCTCTTTCCAGAACCATTGCATTCACCTTCCTAACAACCCCATCCATAAACAAATTAAACAACCACGGAGACATCACACACCCCTGCCGCAAACCTATATTCACTGAGAACCAATCACTTTCCTCTCTTCCTTCACGTACACATGCCTTACATCCTCGATAAAAACTTTTCACTGCTTCTAACAACTTACCTGCCACACCATATATTCTTAAAACCTTCCACAGAACATCTCTATCAACTCTATCATATGCCCCCTCCAGATCCATAAATGGTACATACAAATCCATTTGTTTTTCTAAGTATTTCTCACATACATTCTTTAAAGCAAACGCCTGATCCACACATCCTCTACCACTTCTGAAACCACAATGCTCTTCCCCAATCTGATGCTCTGTACATGCCTTCACCCTCTCAATCAATACCTTCCCATATAATTTACCAGGAATACTCAACAAACTTATACCTCTGTAGTTCTAGCACACACTCTTATCCCCTTTGCCTTTGTACAATGGCACTATGCCAGCATTCCGCCAATCCTCAGGCACCTCACCATGAGTCATACATACATTAAATAACCTTACCAACCTGTGAACAATACAGTCACCCCCTTTTTTAATAAATTCCACTGCAATACCATCCAAATCTGCTGGCTTCCCGACTTTCATCTTCCGTAAAGCTTTTACTACCTCTTCGCTATTTACCGAATCATTTTCCCTGACCCTCTCACTTTGCACACCACCTCGACCAAAACACCCTATATCTGCCACTCTATCATCAAACACATTCAACAAACCTTCAAAATACTCACTCCATCTCCTTCTCACATCACCACTACTTGTTATCACCTCCCCATTAGCCCCCTTCACTAAAGATCCCATTTGCTCCCTTGTCTTATGCACTTTATTTACCTCCTTCGAAAACATCTTTTTATTCTCCCTGAAATTTAATGATACTCTCTCACCCCAACTCTCATTTGCCCTCTTTTTCACCTCTTGCACCTTTCTCTTGACCTCCTGCCTCTTTCTTTTATACCTCTCCCACTCATTTGCATTTTTTCCCTGCAAAAATCGTCGAAATGCCACTCTCTTCTCTTTCACTAATAATCTTACTTCTTCATCCCACCACTCATTATCTTTTCTAATCAACCCACCTCCCACGTTTCTTATGCCACAAGCATCTTTTGCGCAAGCCATCACTGCTTCCCTAAATACATCTCATTCCTCCCCCACTCCCCTTACCTCCTTTGTCCTCACCTTTTTCCATTCTATACTCAGTCTCTCCTGGTACTTCCTCACACAAGTCTCCTTCCCAAGATCACTTACTCTCACCACTCTCTTCACCCCAACATTCTCTCTTCTTTTCTGAAAACCCCCACAAATCTTCACCTTCGCCTCCACAAGATAATGATCAGACATCCCTCCAGTTGCACCTCTCAGCACATTAACATCCAAAAGTCTCTCTGTCGTGCGTCTATAAATTAACACGTAATCCAGTAACGCTCTGTGGCCATCTCGCCTACTTACATACGTATACTTATGTATATCTCGCTTTTTAAACCAGGTATTCCCAATCACCAGTTCTTTTTCAGCACATAAATCTACAAGCTCTTCACCATTTCCATTTACAACACTGAACACCCCATGTATACCAATTTTTCCCTCAACTGCCATATTACTCACCTTTGCATTGAAATCACCCATCACTATAACCCGGTCTTGTGCATCAAAACCACTAAAACACTCATTCAGCTGCTCCCAAAACACTTGCGTCTCATGATCTTTCTTATCATGCCCAGGTGCATATGCACCAATAATCACCCATCTCTCTCCATCAACTTTTAGTTTTACCTATATCAATATAGAATTTACTTTCTTACACTTTATCACATACTCTTACAACTCCATTTTCAGGAGTAGCGCTACTCCTTCCCTTGCTCTTGTCCTCTCACTAACCCCTCACTATACTCACAAGACATTCCCAAACCACTCTTCCCCTTTACCCATTAGCTTCGTTTCACTCAGAGCCAAAACATCCAGGTTCCTTTCCTCAAACATACTACCTATCTCTCCTTTTTTTTCATCTTGATTACATCGACACACATTTAGACACCCCAATCTGAGCTTTCGAGGAGGATGAGCACTCCTCGCGTGACTCCTTCTTCTGTTTCCCCTTTTAGAAAGTTAAAATACAAGGCGGGGAGGGTTTCTGGCCCCCCGCTCCCGTCCCCTTTAGTCGCCTTGTACGACACGTGAGGAATGCGTGGGAAGTATTCTTTTTCCCCTATCCCAAAGGGCAAGGTTATTAGGTACAGTAGGGTTGAGGGTCAAGTCAATTGGGAGGTGAGTTTGAATGGAGAAAAACTGGAGGAAGTGAAGTGTTTTAGATATCTGGGAGTGGATCTGGCAGCGGATGGAACCATGGAAGCGGAAGTGGATCATAGGGTGGGGGAGGGGGCGAAAATTCTGGGGGCCTTGAAGAATGTGTGGAAGTCGAGAACATTATCTCGGAAAGCAAAAATGGGTATGTTTGAAGGAATAGTGGTTCCAACAATGTTGTATGGTTGCGAGGCGTGGGCTATGGATAGAGTTGTGCGCAGGAGGATGGATGTGCTGGAAATGAGATGTTTGAGGACAATGTGTGGTGTGAGGTGGTTTGATCGAGTGAGTAACGTAAGGGTAAGAGAGATGTGTGGAAATAAAAAGAGCGTGGTTGAGAGAGCAGAAGAGGGTTTTTTGAAGTGGTTTGGGCACATGGAGAGAATGAGTGAGGAAAGATTGACCAAGAGGATATATGTGTCGGAGGTGGAGGGAACGAGAAGAGGGAGACCAAATTGGAGGTGGAAAGATGGAGTGAAAAAGATTTTGTGTGATCGGGGCCTGAACATGCAGGAGGGTGAAAGGAGGGCAAGGAATAGAGTGAATTGGAGCGATGTGGTATACCGGGGTTGACGTGCTGTCAGTGGACTGAATCAAGGCATGTGATGCGTCTGGGGTAAACCATGGAAAGCTGTGTAGGTATGTATATTTGCGTGTGTGGACGTATGTATATACATGTGTATGGAGGGGGTTGGGCCGTTTCTTTCGTCTGTTTCCTTGCGCTACCTCGCAAACGCGGGAGACAGCGACAAAGTATAATAAATAAAAAAATATAAAAATATATATATATATATATATATATATATATATATATATATATATATATATATATATATATATATATATATATATATATATATATATATATATATACATATATATATATATATATATATATATATATATATATATATATATATATATATATATATATATATATATATATATATATATATATATATATATATTCCCTGGGGATAGGGGAGAAAGAATACTTCCCACGTATTCCCTGCGTGTCGTAGAAGGCGACTAAAAGGGAAGGGAGCGGGGGGCTGGAAATCCTCCCCTCTCGTTTTTTTTTTTTTTTTCCAAAAGAAGGAACAGAGGAGAGGTCCAGGTGAGGATATTCCCTCAAGGGCCCAGTCCTCTGTTCTTAACGCTACCTCGCTATCGCGGGAAATAGCGAATAGTATGAAAGAAAAAAAAAAAAAAAAAAAAAAAAAAATATATATATATATATATATATATATATATATATATATATATATATATATATATATATATATATATATATTACTCTAATTAAAATCTTGCTTTCCATCAGGTTTGTTTTGGTTGGACTTTCATCTCAACACCTGCAGGAATTCACTCATTTGGGCATCGTGCAGAGGACTGAGCATGTCGTTGGAGCGGTGAAGGTAGGGCTGACAAATCCACACACACACACACACAGACACACACACACACACACACACACACACACACACACACACACACACACACACACACACACACACACACACACACACACACACACACACACACACACACGCACAGAAAGGTCGTGTCTATGATCTGTGCTACCCTCACCCTACATTCCCACCTCTATCTCAGCTGGATATTTGGATTACGCTCCATTGGACATTTGGTGTTTTGTAAACACCATGACACTTACATACACCTGCACTCAGCTCTATCGTCAGGAAAAGGGAACCGGTTATCCCGATACCAGTGTTTTTCAGGAGTAAGTAGTAACTTGCCACCACTCGACTGAAGTGTCCAGTGAAGATCACCCACCGCATCAAGCTATTTCTGTAGTGATATGATAAAATTATACAACTCTTCCCATGAGAAGATCAACTTGTGTATGAGGAGGTCACACACCAATTTAACATCCACTTCGCCAATTTTTGCCAACGATTACCACAACTGGAAATCAGTTCCTTCCTAACATACCTACCAACGCGTTCGCCCCAAAATACAGCAGAGGAATATCAAGTAGCCAAAGGCCTTCATCACCTCAAAAACCAGTCTCTCAAGCACATACATAGATCTCACAGTGAAACTACACAAACCCTTTTCTCATAAATTAGCAACACCGCTAAACGCCATAACTAATGTTTCACTCAACAAATCTAATCCCCCACAGCTTGGAAGACAGGATATGCCAATCCACAACCAAAATCTACCAACTTAGAGACTTTTCATAGCTATGTCCTATTAACATTACTCTAATACCCAGTCATAATGTGTGAAAGTTTCTTTATGACTGAGACTATGCTGACGTCGCTGATTTAGCATATCTTCAGTAGCTTAAAGACATGGAGTGTCGTCGACAACTCACTGCCTTGACAGCTTCCTGGAATTCAGTTACCACAACTAAGACGAGCGCAAACTTCAACTTTATAGACTACAGCAAGGCCTCAACCTTGTTAAATAAAACATCATCATAAAGTTATCGATCTGGGGCTACGGCAGTGTCTCGACTCCCGGCTGGCGACACCAAACTGTCCGGTTTCCGAAAGCTTCATCGACGTCAGTAAAATTTACACACAGTAAATCATAAGGCACTAATAAGGGGCCGATCTCTTTCCTCAACCCTATCACTGGTATATATATATATATATATATATATATATATATATATATATATATATATATATATATATATATATATATATATATATATATATATATATATATATATATATGTACATTGAGATGTATAGGTATGTATATTTTGCGCATTTGGACGTGTATGTATATACATGTGTATGTGGGTGGGTAGGGCCATTCTTTCCTCTGTTTCCTAGCGCTACCTCGCATATATATATATATATATATATATATATATATATATATATATATATATATATATATATATATATATATATATATATATATATATATATCTTTTTTTTTTTTTTTTAACTATTCGCCATTTCCCGCGTCAGCGAGGTAGCGTTAAGAACAGAGGACTGGGCCTTTTTTGGAATATCCTCACCTGGCCCCCTCTGTTCCTTCTTTTGGAAAATTAAAAAAAAAAGAGAGGGGAGGATTTCCAGCCCCCCGCTCCCTCCCCTTTTAGTCGCCTTCTACGACACGCAGGGAATACGTGGGAAGTATTCTTAATCCCCTATCCCCAGGGATGATATATATATATATATGCAGGAGGGTGAAAGGAGGGCAAGGAATAGAGTGAATTGGAGCGATGTGGTATACCGGGGTTGACGTGCTGTCATTGGATTGAATCAAGGCATGTGAAGCTTCTGGGGTAAACCATGGAAAGCTGTGTAGGTATGTATATTTGCGTGTGTGGACGTATGTATATACATGTGTATGGGGGGGTTGGGCCATTTCTTTCGTCTGTTTCCTTGCGCTACCTCGCAAACGCGGGAGACAGCGACAAAGTATAAAAAAGAAAAAAAAAAAAATATATATATATATATATATATATATATATATATATATATATATATATATATATATATATATATATATATATATATATATATATATGCCCTGGTTCAATCCATTGACTGCACGTCGACCCCGGTATACCACATCGTTCCAATTCACTCTATTCCTTGCCCTCCTTTCACCCTCCTGCACGTTCAGGCCCCGATCACTCAAAATCTTTTTCACTCCATCTTTCCACCTCCAATTTGGTCTCCCACTTCTCCCCGTTCCCTCCACCTCTGACACATATGTCCTCTTGGTCAATCTTTCCTCACTCATTCTCTCCATATGAGCAAACCATTTCAAAACACCCTCTTCTGCTCTCTCAACCACACACCTTTTATTTCCACACATCTCTCTTACCCTTACATTATTTACTTGATCAAACCACCTCAAACCATATATTATCCTCAAACATCTCATTTCCAGCACATCCACACTCCTGCGCACAACTCTATCCATACCCCACGCCTCGTAACCATAAAACATTGTTGGAACCAATATTCCTTCAAACATACCCATTTTTGCTTTCCGAGATGATGTTCTCGACTTCCAAACACTCTTAAAGGCTCCTAGTATTTTCGCCCCCTCCCCCACCCTATGATTCACTTCCGCATCCATGGTTCCATCCGCTGCCAGATCCACTCCCAGACATCTAAAACACTTTATCTCCTTCAGTTTTTCTCCATTCAAACTTACCTCCCAATTGACTTGACCCTCAACCCTACTGTACCTATTAACCTTGCTCTTATTCACATTTACTCTTAACTTTCTTCTTTCACACACTTTACCAAACTCAGTCACCAGCTTCTGCAGTTTCTCACATGAATCAGCCACCAGCGTTGTATCATCAGCGAACAACAACTGACTCACTTTCCAAGCTCTTTCATCCACAACAGACTGCATACTTGCCCCTCTTTCCAAAACTCTCCCATTCACCTTCCTAACAACCCCATCCATAAACAAATTAAACAACCATGGAGACATCACACACCCCTGCCGCAAACCTACATTCACTGAGAACCAATCACTTTCCTCTCTTCCTACACGTACACATGCCTTACATCCTCGATAAGAACTTTTCACTGCTTCCAACAAATTGCCTCCCACACCATATATTCTTAATACCTTCCACAGAGCATCTCTATCAACTCTATCATATGCCTTCTCCAGATCCATAAATGCTACATACAAATCCATTTGCTTTTCTAAGTATTTCTCACATACATTCTTCAAAGGAAACACCTGATCCACACATCCTCTACCACTTCTGAAACCACACAGCTCTTCCCCAATCTGATGCTCTGTACATGCCTTCACCCTCTCAATCAATACCCTCCCATATAATTTACCAGGAATACTCAACAAACTTATACCTCTGTAATTTGAGCACTCACTCTTATCCCCTTTGTCTTTGTACAATGGCACTATGCAAACATTCCTCCAATCCTCAGGCACCTCACCATGAATCATACATACATCAAATAAACTTACCAACCAGTCAACAATACAGTAACCCCATTTTTTGATAAATTCCACTGTAATACCATCCAAACCTGCTGCCTTGCCGGCTTTCATCTTCCGCAAAGCTTTTACTACCTCTTCTCTATCTATAAAATCATTTTCCCTAACACTCTCACTTTGCACACCACTACGACCAAAACACCCTATATCTGCCACTCTATCATCAAATACATCCAACAAACCTTCAAAATACTCACTCCACCTCTGTCTCACATCAACACTACTTGTTATCACCTCCCCATTAGCCCCCTTCACTGACGTTCCCATTTGCTCTTACGCACTTTATTTTCCTCCTTACAAAACATCTTTTTATTCTCCCTGAAATTTAATGATACTCTCTCACCCCAACTCTCATTTGCCCTCTTTTTCACCTCTTGCACCTTTCTCTTGACCTCCTGCCTCTTTCTTTTATGCATCTCCCACTCATTTGCATTTTTTCCCTGCAAAAATCGTCCAAATGCCTCTCCCTTCTCTTTCACTGATAATCTTACTTCTTCATCCCACCACTCACTACCCTTTCTAATCAATCCACCTCCCACGCTTCTCATGCCACAAGCATCTTTTGCGCAAGCCATCACTGCTTCCCTAAATACTTCCCATTCCTTCTCCACTTCCCCTACATCCTTTGTTCTCACCTTTTTCAATTCTGTATTCAGTCTCTCCTGGTATTTCCTCACAAAAGTCTCCTTCCCAAGCTCACTTACTCTCACCACTCTCTTCACCCCTAACATTCTCTCTTCTTTTCTGAAAACCACTACAAATCTTCACAATCGCCTCCACAAGATAAAGATTAGACATCCCTCCAGTTGCACCTATTAGCACATTAACATCCAAAAGTCTCTCTTTCGCGCGACTATCAATTAACAAGTAATCCAATAACGCTCTGTGGCCATCTCTCATACTTACATACGTATACTTATGTATATCTCGCTTTTTAAATCAGGTATTCCCAATCACCAGTCTTTTTTTAGCATATATATCTACAAGCTCTTCACTATATCCGTTTACAACACTGAACACCCCATGTATACCAATTATTCTCTCAACTGCCACATTACTCACCTTTGCATTCAAATCATCTATCACTATAACACGCTCTTGTGCGTCAAAACCACTAACACAATCATTCAGCTGCTCCCAATACACTTGCCTCTCATGATCTTTCTTCTCATGCCCAAGTGTGTATGCATCAATAATCCCCCATGTCTCTTCATCAACTTTCAGTTTCACCAATATCAATCTAGAATTTACTTTCTTACACTCTATCACATACTCCCAGAACTCCTGTTTTAGGAGTGGTGCTACTCCTTCCCTTGCTCTTGTCGTCTCACTAACCCCTAACTTTACTCCCAAGACATTTCCAGACCACTCTTCACCTTTACCCTTGAACTTCGTTTTACTCTGAGCCAAAACATCCAGGCTCCTTTCCTCAAACATACTTCCTATCTCTCTTTTTTCTCATCTTGGTTACATCCACACACATTTCGATACCCCAATCTGAGCCTTCGAGGAGGATGAGCACTCCCCACGTGACTCCTTCCGTTTCCCCTTTTAGATAGTTTAAATACAAGAAGGGGAGGGTTTCTGGCCCCTCGCTCCCGTCCCGTTTAATGCGTGGGAAGTATTCTATCTCCTCTATATATATATATATATATATATATATATATATATATATATATATATATATATATATATATATATATATATATATATATATATATATATATATATATATATATATATATATATACATATATATATATATATATACATATATATATGTATATATATATATATATATATATATATATATATATATATATATATATATATATATATATATATATATATATATATATATATATATATATATATATATATATATATATATATATATATATATATATATATATATATATATATATACTCGATCAAACCACCTCACACCACACATTGTCCTCAAACATCTCATTTCCAGCACATCCATCCTCCTGCGCACAACTCTATCCATAGCCCACGCCTCGCAACCATACAACATTGTTGGAACTACTATTCCTTCAAACATACCCATTTTTGCTTTCCGGGATAATGTTCTCGACTTCCACACATTTTTCAAGGCTCCCAAAATTTTCGCCCCCTCCCCCACCCTATGATCCACTTCCGCTTCCATGGTTCCATCCGCTGACAGATCCACTCCCAGATATCTAAAACACTTCACTTCCTCCAGTTTTTCTCCATTCAAACTCACCTCCCAATTGACTTGACCCTCAACCCTACTGTACCTAATAACCTTGCTCTTATTCACATTTACTCTTAACTTTCTTCTTCCACACACTTTACCAAACTCCGTCACCAGCTTCTGCAGTTTCTCACATGAATCCGCCACCAGCGCTGTATCATCAGCGAACAACAACTGACTCACTTCCCAAGCTCTCTCATCCCCAACAGACTTCATACTTGCCCCTCTTTCCAAAACTCTTGCATTTACCTCCCTAACAACCCCATCCATAAACAAATTAAACAACCATGGAGACATCACACACCCCTGCCGCAAACCTACATTCACTGAGAACCAATCACTTTCCTCTCTTCCTACACGTACACATGCCTTACATCCTCGATAAAAACTTTTCACTGCTTCTAACAACTTGCCTCCCACACCATATATTCTTAATACCTTCCACAGACGAAAGAAATGGCCCAACCCCCCCCCCCCTCATACACATGTATATACATACGACCACACACGCAAATATACATACCTACACAGCTTTCCATGGTTTACCCCAGACGCTTCACATGCCCTGCTTCAATCCACTGACAGCACGTCAACCCCGGTATACCACATCGCTCCAAATCACTCTATTCCTTGCCCTCCTTTCATCCTCCTCCATGTTCAGGCCCCGATCACACAAAATCTTTTTCACTCCATCTTTCCACCTCCAATTTGGTCTCCCTCTTCTCCTTGTTCCCTCCACCTCCGACACATATATCCTCTTGGTCAATCTTTCCTCACTCATCCTCTCCATGTGCCCAAACCACTTCAAAACACCCTCTTCTGCTCTCTCAACCACGCTCTTTTTATTTCCACACATCTCTCTTACCCTTACGTTACTCACCCGATCAAACCACCTCACACCACACATTGTCCTCAAACATCTCATTTCCAGCACATCCATCCTCCTGCGCACAACTCTATCCATAGCCCACGCCTCGCAACCATACAACATTGTTGGAACCACTATTCCTTCAAACATGCCCATTTTTGCTTTCCGAGATAATGTTCTCGACTTCCACACATTCTTCAAGGCCCCCAGGATTTTCGCCCCCTCCCCCACCCTATGATCCACTTCCGCTTCCATGGTTCCATCAGCTGCCAGATCCACTCCCAGATATCTAAAACACTTCACTTCCTCCAGTTTTTCTCCATTCAAACTCACCTCCCAATTGACTTGACCCTCAACCCTACTGTACCTAATAACCTTGCTCTTATTCACATTTACTCTTAACTTTCTTCTTCCACACACTTTTCCAAACTCAGTCACCAGCTTCTGCAGTTTCTCACATGAATCAGACACCAGCGCTGTATCATCAGAGAACAACAACTGACTCACTTCCCAAGCTCTCTCATCCCCAACAGACTTCATACTTGCCCCTCTTTCCAAAACTCTTGCATTTACCTCCCTAACAACCCCATCCATAAACAAATTAAACAACCATGGAGACATCACACACCCCTGCCGCAAACCTACATTCACTGAGAACCAATCACTTTCCTCTCTTCCTACACGTACACATGCCTTACATCCTCGATAAAAACTTTTCACTGCTTCTAACAACTTTCCTCCCACACCATATATTCTTAATACCTTCCACAGAGCATCTCTATCAACTCTATCATATGCCTTCTCCAGATCCATAAATGCTACATACAAATCCATTTGCTTTTCTAAGTATTTCTCACATACATTCTTCAAAGCAAACACCTGATCCACACATCCTCTACCACTTCTGAAACCACACTTCTCTTCCCCAATCTGATGCTCTGTATATATATATATATATATATATATATATATATATATATATATATATATATATATATATATATATATATATATTTTTTTTTTTTTTTTTTTTTTTTTTTTTTTTATACTTTGTCGCTGTCTCCCGCGTTTGCGAGGTAGCGCAAGGAAACAGACGAAAAAAATGGCCCAACCCCCCCCATACACATGTACATACACACGTCCACACACGCAAATATACATACCTACACAGCTTTCCATGGTTTACCCCAGACGCTTCACATGCCTTGATTCAATCCACTGACAGCACGTCAACCCCTGTATACCACATCGCTCCAATTCACTCTATTCCTTGCCCTCCTTTCACCCTCCTGCATGTTCAGGCCCCGATCACACAAAATCCTTTTCACTCCATCTTTCCACCTCCAATTTGGTCTCCCTCTTCTCCTCGTTCCCTCCACCTCCGACACATATATCCTCTTGGTCAATCTTTCCTCACTCATTCTCTCCATGTGCCCAAACCACTTCAAAACACCCTCTTCTGCTCTCTCAACCACGCTCTTTTTATTTCCACACATCTCTCTTACCCTTACGTTACTTACTCGATCAAACCACCTCACACCACACATTGTCCTTAAACATCTCATTTCCAGCACATCCATCCTCCTACGCACAACTCTATCCATAGCCCACGCCTCGCAACCATACAACATTGTTGGAACTACTATTCCTTCAAACATACCCATTTTTGCTTTCCGGGATAATGTTCTCGACTTCCACACATTTTTCAAGGCTCCCAAAATTTTCGCCCCCTCCCCCACCCTATGATCCACTTCCGCTTCCATGGTTCCATCCGCTGACAGATCCACTCCCAGATATCTAAAACACTTCACTTCCTCCAGCCTCTCACCATTCAAACTCACCTCCCAATTGACTTGACCCTCAACCCTACTGTACCTAATAACCTTGCTCTTATTGACATTTACTCTTAACTTTCTTCTTCCACACACTTTACCAAACTCCGTCACCAGCTTCTGCAGTTTCTCACATGAATCCGCCACCAGCGCTGTATCATCAGCGAACAACAACTGACTCACTTCCCAAGCTCTCTCATCCCCAACAGACTTCATACTTGCCCCTCTTTCCAAAACTCTTGCATTTACCTCCCTAACAACCCCATCCATAAACAAATTAAACAACCATGGAGACATCACACACCCCTGCCGCAAACCTACATTCACTGAGAACCAATCACTTTCCTCTCTTCCTACACGTACACATGCCTTACATCCTCGATAAAAACTTTTCACTGCTTCTAACAACTTTCCTCCCACACCATATATTCTTAATACCTTCCACAGAGCATCTCTATCAACTCTATCATATGCCTTCTCCAGATCCATAAATGCTACATACAAATCCATTTGCTTTTCTAAGTATTTCTCACATACATTCTTCAAAGCAAACACCTGATCCACACATCCTCTACCACTTCTGAAACCACACTGCTCTTCCCCAATCTGATGCTCTGTACATGCCTTCACCCTCTCAATCAATACCCTCCCATATAATTTACCAGGAATACTCAACAAACTTATACCTCTGTAATTTGAGCACTCACTCTTATCCCCTTTGCCTTTGTACAATGGCACTATGCAAGCATTCCGCCAATCCTCAGGCACCTCACCATGAGTCATACATACATTAAATAACCTTACCAACCAGTCAACAATACAGTCACCCCCTTTTTTAATAAATTCCACTGCAATACCATCCAAACCTGCTGCCTTGCCGGCTTTCATCTTCCGCAAAGCTTTTACTACCTCTTCTCTGTTTACCAAATCATTTTCCCCAACCCTCTCACTTTGCACACCACCTCGACCCAAACACCCTATATCTGCCACTCTGTCATCAGACACATTCAACAAACCTTCAAAATACTCATTCCATCTCCTTCTCACATCACCACTACTTGTTATCACCTCCCCATTTACGCCCTTCACTGAAGTTCCCATTTGCTCCCTTGTCTTACGCACCCTATTTACCTCCTTCCAGAACATCTTTTTATTCTCCCTAAAATTTACTGATAGTCTCTCACCCCAACTCTCATATATATATATATATATATATATATATATATATATATATATATATATATATATATATATATATATATATATATATATATATTTATTCATTTATATTATTCATTTTGCTTTGTCGCTGTCTCCCCCGTTAGCGAGGTAGCGCAAGGAAATGGCCCAACCCGCCCACATACACATGTATATACATACATGTCCAAACACGCACAATATACATACCTATACATCTCGATGTACACATATATATACACAGACAGACATATACATATATACACATATACATTATTCATACTGTCTGCCTTTGTATGCTCCCATCGCCACCTCGCCACACATGGAATACCATCCCCCTCCCCCCTCAATTGTGCGAGGTAGCGCTAGGAAAAACACCCAAGGCCCCATTCGTTCACACTCAGTCTCTAGCTGTCATACAATAATTCCCGAAACCACAGCTCCCTTTCCACATCCAGGCCCCACACAACTTTCCATGGTTTACCCCAGACGCTTTACATGCTCTGATTCAATCCATTGACAGCACGTCGACCCCGGTATACCGCATCGATCCAATTCACTCTATTCCTTGCCCGCCTTTCACCCTCCTCCATGTTCAGGCCCCGATCACTCAAAATCTTTTTCACTTCATCCTTCCACCTCCAATTTGGTCTCCCACTTCTCCCCGTTCCCTCCACCTCCGACACACATATCCTCTTGGTCAATCTTTCCTCACTCATTCTCTCCATGTGCCCAAACCACTTCAAAACACCCTCTTCTGCTCTCTCAACCACGCTCTTCTTATTTCCACATATCTCTCTTACCCTTACATTACTTTCTCGATCAAACCACCTCAAACAACATATTGCCCTCAAACATCTCTTTTCCAGCACATCCACCCTCCTG
The DNA here is from genome assembly GCF_036320965.1 of Panulirus ornatus. Classification (NCBI taxonomy): domain Eukaryota; kingdom Metazoa; phylum Arthropoda; class Malacostraca; order Decapoda; family Palinuridae; genus Panulirus; species Panulirus ornatus. Next base: position 37,060,977 of record NC_092228.1, on the reverse strand, counting down.
CGCACAACTCTATCCATAGCCCACGCCTCGCAATCATACAACATTGTTGGAACCACTATTTCTTCAAACATACCCAGTTTTGCTTTCCGAGATAATGTTCTCGACTTCAACACATTCTTCAAGGCTCCCAGGATTTTCGCCCCCTCCCCCACCCTATGATTCACTTCCGCTCCCATGGTTCCATCCGCTGCCATATCCACTCCCAGATATCTAAAACACTTCACTTCCTCCAGCTTTTCTCCATTCAAACTTACCTCCCAATTGACTTGACCCTCAACCCTACTGTACCTAATAACCTTTCTCTTATTCACATTTACTCTTACCTTTCTTCTTTCACATGCTTTACCAAACTCAGTCACCAGCTTCTGCAGTTTCTTACTCGAATCAGACACCAGCGCTGTATCATCAGCGAACAACAACTGAATCAATTCCCAAGCTCTCTCATCCCCAACAGACTTCATACTTGCCCCTCTTTCCAAAACTCTTGAATTCACCTCCCTAACAACCCCATCCATAAACAAATTAAACAACCATGGAGACATCACACACCCCTGCCGCAAACCTACATTCACTGAGAACCAATCACTTTCCTCTCTTCCTACACGTACACATGCCTTACATCCTCGATAAAAACTTTTCACTGCTTCTAACAAATTCCCTCCCACACCATATATTTTTAACACATTCCACAGAGCGACTCTATCAATTCTATTATATGCCTTCTCCAGATCCATAAATGCTACATACAAATCCATTTGCTTTTCTAAGTATTTCTCATATACATTCTTCAAAGCAAACACCTGATCCACACATCCTCTACCATTTCTGAAACCACACTGCTCTTCCCCAATCTGATGATCTGTACATGCTTTCACCAACTCAATCAATACCCTCCCATATAATTTACCAGGAACACTCAACGAACTTATACCTCTGTAATTAGAGCACTCACTCTTATCCCCTTTGCCTTTGTACAATGGCACTATGCACGCATTCCGCCAATCCTCAGGCATCTCACCATGAATCATACATACATTAAATAACCTTACCAACCAGTCAACAATGCAGTCACCCCCTCCTTTAATAAATTCCACTGCAATACCATCCAAACCTGCTGCCTTGCCGGCTTTCATCTTCCTCAAAGCTTTTGCTACCTCATCTCTGTTTACCAAATCATTTTCCCTAACCCTCTCACTTTGCACACCACCTCGACCAAAACACCCTATATCTGCCACTCTTTGGTGGGATGAAGAATAAGATTATTAGTGAAAGAAAAGAGAGTGGCATTTGGACAATTTTTGCAGGGAAAAAATGCAAATGAGTGGGTTTGTATAAAAGAAAGAGACAGGAGGTCAAGAGAGAGGTGCAAGAGGTGAAAAGAAGGCAAATGAGAGCTGGTGTTAGAGATTATCATTAAATTTTAGGAGAATAGAAAGATGTTCTGGAAGGAGGTAAAGTGCGTAAGACAAGGAAGCAAATGGGAACTTCAGTGAAGGGGGCAAATGGGGAGGTGATAACAAGTAGTGGTGATGTGAGAAGGAGATGGAGTGAGTATTTTGAAGGTTTGTTGAATGTGTTTGATTATATATATATATATATATATATATATATATATATATATATATATATATATATATATATATATATATATATATATATATATATATATATATATATATATATTTTTTTTTTTTTTTTTTTTTTTACTTTGTCGCTGTCTCCCGCGTTTGCGAGGTAGCGCAAGGAAACAGACGAAAGAAATGGCCCAACCCCCCCCCATACACATGTATATACATACGTCCACACACGCAAATATACATACCTACATAGCTTTCCATGGTTTACCCCAGACGCTTCACATGCATTGATTCAATCCACTGACAGCACGTCAACCCCGGTATACCACATCGCTCCAATTCACTCTATTCCTTGCCCTCCTTTCACCCTCCTGCATGTTCAGGCCCCGATCACACAAAATCTTTTTCACTCCATCTTTCCACCTCCAATTTGGTCTCCCTCTTCTCCTCGTTCCCTCCACCTCCGACACATATATCCTCTTGGTCAATCTTTCCTCACTCATTCTCTCCATGTGCCCAAACCACTTCAAAACACCCTCTTCTGCTCTCTCAACCACGCTCTTTTTATTTCCACACATCTCTCTTACCCTTACGTTACTCACTCGATCAAACCACCTCACACCACACATTGTCCTCAAACATCTCATTTCCAGCACATCCATCCTCCTGCGCACAACTCTATCCATAGCCCACGCCTCGCAACCATACAACATTGTTGGAACCACTATTCCTTCAAACATACCCATTTTTGCTTTCCGAGATAATGTTCTCGACTTCCACACATTCTTCAAGGCTCCCAGGATTTTCGCCCCCTCCCCCACCCTATGATCCACTTCCGCTTCCATGGTTCCATCCGCTGCCAGATCCACTCCCAGATATCTAAAACACTTCACTTCCTCCAGTTTTTCTCCATTCAAACTCACCTCCCAATTGACTTGACCCTCAACCCTACTGTACCTAATAACCTTGCTCTTATTCACATTTACTCTTAACTTTCTTCTTCCACACACTTTACCAAACTCAGTCACCAGCTTCTGCAGTTTCTCACATGAATCAGCCACCAGCGCTGTATCATCAGCGAACAACAACTGACTCACAAGTGTGTGAGAGAAGAAAGTTAAGAGTAAATGTGAATAAGAGCAAGGTTATTAGGTACAGTAGGGTTGAGGGTCAAGTCAATTGGGAGGTAAGTTTGAATGGAGAAAAACTGGAGGAGGTAAAGTGTTTTAGATATCTGAGAGTGGATCTGGCAGCAGATGGAACCATGGAAGCGGAAGTGAATCATAGGATGGGGGAGGGGGCGAAAATTCTGGGAGCCTTGAAGAATGTTTGGAAGTCGAGAACATTATCTCGGAAAGCAAAAATGGGTATGTTTGAAGGAATAGTGGTTCCAATAATGTTGTATGGTTGCGAGGCGTGGGCTATGGATAGAGTTGTGCGCAGGAGGGTGGGATGTGCTGGAAATGAGATGTTTGAGGACAATATGTGGTGTGAGGTGGTTTGATCGAGTAAGTAATGTAAGGGTGAGAGAGATGTGTGGAAATAAAAAGAGTGTGGTTGAGATAGCAGAAGAGGGTGTTTTGAAATGGTTTGATCACATGGAGAGAATGAATGGGGAAAGATTGACCAAGAGGATATATGTGTCAGAGGTGGAGGGAACGAGGAGAAGTGGGAGACCAAATTGGATGTGGAAAGATGGAGTGAAAAAGATTTTGAGTGATCGGGGCCTGAACATGCAGGAGGGTGAAAGGCGTGCAAGGAATAGAGTGAATTGGAACCATGTGGTATACCGGGGTCGACGTGCTGTCAATGGATTGAACCAGGGCATATGAAGCGTCTGGGGTAAACCATGGAAAGTGTGTGGGACCTGGATGTGGAAAGGGAGCTGTGGTTTCGGTGCATTATTACATGACAGCTAGAGACTGAGTGTGAACGAATGGTGACTTTGGTGTCTTTCCTAGCGCTACCTCGCACACATGAGGGGGTAGGGGGTTGTTATTCCATGTGTGGCGGGGTGGCGATGGGAACAAATAAAGGCAGACAGTATGAATTATGTACATGTGTATATATGTATATGTCTGTGTGTGTATATATATGTGTACACTGAGATGTATATGTATGTATATTTGCGTGTGTTAACATATATGTATATACATGTGTATGTGGGTGGGTTTGGCCATTCTTTCGTCTGTTTCCTTGCGCTACCTCGCTAACGCGGGAGACAGCGACAAAGCAAAATATATAAGAATCAAAATACATAATAGATTTCTTCGACTACTATTGGACGGAAGCATCAAAAATTAGATAAATCCAAATGAAATTATTGGAACAATGGATTACTATAACTGATATCAAAGAATTATCGAAGACCTAAGAACATGAAAAACAGCCGTAGTTAATGGATCGTCAGTTAAATGCAATAATCAAATTACGAGACAGAGACTATGGGGAAAAAATGTTATAAAACATCTGAGCTAACTTGGCGACTGTTTGCCTCTCCTAAGGAACTCTTGCTTCACACCAAATTTTCATCAAAGGATAGGGACATCCAACGCTCCTAATGTCTCTTAGGACATATTTCACTCAGGTTAGGGTCATCCAGCTCTCCTGACAACCCACAGTACATCTGTCACCAAGGAAGGGTTAACCAGCGCCTTTGATACCCCTCAGTATATTTCTCATGCAAGATAGGGTTAACCAAAGCCCCTGACAACTCGCACTACATCTGTCACCCAGGAGAGGGTCATCCAGCACCCCTGATACCCCACAACATATCTTACAACAAGGCAGGGTCACTCAGCACCCCTGATGCTCCACACTAAATCTCTCACCCAAGAGAGCGTCATCCAGCAACCCTGATGCCCCACAGCATATCTGTCACCCATAACAGACTCATACAACGCCCCTGATGCCCAACAGTACATTATCCTGGAGAGACAGGGTCAACCAGAGCTCCTGATGCCCGAGTACATCTGTCACCCAAGACAGGATTATCCAGCTCCCCTGATGCCACAGAGTACATATATCACCAAGAATACTGTCAACCACAACAAATGATGCCCTAGAGTACATATGTCACCCAGAACAATGTCATCCAGCGCGCCTGATGCCCCAGAGTATATCTGTCACCCAGGTCAGGGTCATCCATCGCCCCTAATGCCTCAGAGTACATGCCTCACCCAGAACAGGGTCATCCAGCACCCTTGATGCCCACAGTACAACTGTCACCTTGTAGATTGTCATCCAGCACCCCCGATGTCCGACAGTATATTTGGGACCCAGAACAGGGCCATCCAGCGCCCCTGATGCTACACAGTACATCTTTCACCAAGAACACTTTCAACCAGAGCCCTTAATGCCCCTGAGTACATCTGTCACCTAGGACAGGGTCATCCAGCTCCCCTGATGCTCCACAGTACATATATCACCAAAATTACGGTCAACCAGAAACCCTGATGCCGCACAATATATATCTCATACAAAACAAAGTCATCTAGCGCCCTTGATGCCCCACAGTACATCTGCCACCTACTACAGGGTCAACCAGAGCCCCTGATGCCCCACAGTACTTTTGTCACCCAGGAGAGGGTCAGCCAGCAACCCAGATGCCTGACGGTACAACTGTTACCCAAGACAGGGTCAACCAGAGCCCCTCATGTCCTACAGTACTTTTGTCATCCAGAACAAGGTCATTCACCGCTCTGATGCCCCTGAGTATGTCACTCAGGACAAGGTCATTCAGAGCCTCCTAATGCTCCACAGTACATCTGGCACCCAGGGCAGGAACATCTAACGTCCCTGATGTCTCAGAGCACATTTGTCAACCAGGATTGTATCATCCAGCATCCCTGATGTCCCAGAGCCCATGTGTCACACAGGACAGGGCCATACAGCACCCTCAATGTCTCATAGTACATCTGTCACCTAGGATAGGTTCATCCAGATCCACTGATGTCCCGCAGTACATCAGTCACCAAGGACATTGTCAACCAGCACTCCTGATGCTTCACAGGACATGTGTCACCCATGACAATGTCACCCAGCGTTTCTGATGCCCCATAGTACATCTGTCACCCAGCCATTGTCAGCCAGCGTCCCTGATGCCAGAGTATATCTGTCACCCAAGAGAAGGTTTTCCAGCATCCCTGATGTCTCACAGTATATCAGTCATCTAGGACAAGGTCACCCAGATCTCCTGATGCCCCACAGTACATGTCACCCAAAATAGGATCATCCAGAGCCCCTGATGTTTCACAGCATATCTGTCACTCAGGACAGGATCATCTAGCACCCCTCATGCCATACTGTGCATCTGTCACCCAGGTAAGGTCATCCAGCACCCCTGGTGCCCCCACAGTATATCTTTTACCCAGGACAGGGTCAACCAGAGCCTCTGATGCCACAAAGTACTTTTGTCACCCAGGAGAGGGTCATCCAGCAACCCAGATGCCTGACGGTATATCTGTCACCCAAGAAAGAGTCAACCAGAGCCCCTTATGCCCTACAGTACTTTTGTCATCCAGAACAAGGTCATCCAGCGCGCCTGATGCCTTACAGCACATCTGTCACCCAGCACATGGTCATCCAGTTCCTTAAATGCCCTACAGAATATCTGTTATCCAAGAAAAGATCATTCAGCGCTCCCTAATCCCCCACAGTACATTTGTGACGCAGGACAGGATCAACCAAAACCTCTGAAGCTACACAGCCCATCTGTCATCCAGGGCAAGGTTCTCCAGCGCACCTGATGCCCCACAATACATCTCTCCCGGGACAGGATCAACCAGCGCACCTGATGCCCCACAATACATCTGTCACCCAAGACAAGGTCATCCAAAACATCTCTTCCGGGACAGGATCAACCAGCGCTCCTGATGCCCCACAGTACATCTGTCACCCACAATAGGGTCAACCGGAACCCCTGATGCCCCACAGTATATCTGTCACCTGGGCCAGAGTTATCCAGCACCCTTGATGCTTCTTTGTACATCTGTCACCCAAGACAGTATCATCCAGCGCCCCCGATATCTCACAGTTCGTCTGTCGCCCAGTACCAGGTTATCCAAAGCCCACCAATGCTCCACAGCACACCTGTCACCCAGGACAAGGTCATCCAGTGCCCACTAATGCCCCACAGCTCATCTGTCACCCAGAAAAGGATAATCCAGAGCCTCCTAATTCACCACAGCACATCTGTCACACTGAACATTGTCATTCAGCGCCCCTGATGCTCCAAAATATATATTTCACTGAGAAAAAGGTCATCCAACGCCCCTAAAGCCTCAAATTACATGTCGCCCAGAACAGCGTCATCCAGCGTCCCTGATGTATATGTATCACCAAGTAGATCATGCGCTCCTGATGCCAAACATGTCACCCAGGACAGGGTCATCCAGCATCCCTAATGCCTCACACTTTATCTGTCACCTAGGACAAGGTCATCCAGCGCCGCTGAAACAAAGTCGTTCTTCCTAAACTACAATGTCCAACCACCAGATAGAAGGAATCGCAGTTGAGAAACTTCGGTATGAGACTGTCAGTGAAAACATTACGGGAGAACGTTTTACTAACTCTTAAATGCGAAATGAATAAAACTGCAAAAACGTGAGAGTCAGTAAACGTGAGGGTAAGTGAAATTATCTTAGAAAGATATACATATGTGGAAAATGATGTACTCAAATGCTCATGTCTTAAGATATTCACAAGATATAAATATGCGTAAAATACTAAACTCCAATGATCGTATTGTGGGATATTTTCTGTACTGCTACACCAACTAAGAATATTCGTTCAATCCAGTTTCTAGTAATAATGGGACGTATTTCTGTTGAGGCTTAGTCGCGAAGCTGACATCTGTCAGTGATTAGAGCTTTGAACATGAGAAGAAAAATACTTCCTGGAGTAAATCTCCTAGAACAGATGGGTTCCGTGCAAGGAAAAGAGCTGAATATCAGTTTATAGTCTATCCCGTAGTCTGACACAGGTGAGAGTGGTGATGTTTTAAATGAACCAGCTGTACTATATCTTATGATCTATCCCACAGTCTGTCACCGAGGGGGAGTGGTTGCTGTACATGAACCAGTTGTACTGGGGTCCGGGAGTGAGGCGTATCAACACCTGGTACCGCCACAGGTTCACCCGCCAGTTAGATCTCTTCCCTGATAAACTGTCTGACTTAAAGGGCGCCGAGCTCAAGGTAGGTTGACAATAGTTATAATTGAGGGTAAGCTATGGGAGTTCTTATTCAAGAGAATCAAATCGTGATGGCAATATGGCTTACACTTGAGGCTGTATCATTAGAGTAGATAGATTTTGCTTGTATTAATAGGATTAAATGAGAGAAAGATGAGCTGAGAATCATAGTGCTATTATGGATAATTTTATAGCATCACATTTCATTCGATAAGACTACAGATGATCCTATACCACCTTACATTAATGATCTTCATCAAACCCTTCTCTTGAAACGGTAACACGTTTCAAGACATCAACCATGAGAGAGGTGCATGATTGTGTTGGTGGTGAGGGTAAACCAGTAGGAGAATCACATCACGTTTCTCTTATCCCCAGGTAACAACCTTCAACTATGAACCGTGTAACTTCGTCCACCGGGCAGAGAACGGCACGGTGCTGCTTCGCTACGGTATGGACATTGAGGTCGTCAGGAGTGTAGCACATGTCCTCAACTTCTCTCTTCAGTTTACAGAGCCACCTAACGGTAAAGCATTGCTACTGATGCTACTTATTATCAATGTATTTTCAATCTTAAACAACTGTTAGCCATGTAGATATGATTAGCAAAGATAAACAAGATATTACGGTGTCATCAAAATAACAGATTTGCTATATATGTGCATATGTACTTTAAGTGATCTGTTTACATACATTTTACATAATGATAATAACTTCACATTCTTCACTTGCCGCTCACAGAGATATGTGACTGATCATGTTATACGCACGGGTTCCCTTTAACAGAGTCTTAACAATGTACCGATTTTAGACATCTTACAATACAGCCCATCATCAATAACATACATGACAAAGAGAACTAGTCTCAAGACTGATCCCTGTGGCACACTACTTGTTTAGTCTAGCCAATCTAAGGCTTTACCATTAATTACAGCCCTAGTTTTTACGGCCAATCAGCCATTTTCCTAATCATCGAAGTATAAGCCCATCTATATCATGCAACATAACTTTAGTAAACCTTTGTTGTGAGACTTTGTCGAACTCTCCTTGAAAACATAGATAGATAATATCAGCTGTTTTACTTTCATTGTGCATGTTGATTATTTCATTAAGGAAATCAAAAGATTTCTTACATTTGAGCGATTTCGTCGAAAACCATACTGAGAATCGTTGTTAAATGGTGGTCCTCTGAATGCTTTATAGTCTTATCCCGAATGGTAGTCCCCACTAGTTACCCACATACAGCACGTTAAGCTAATTTGACAATAATTTCTGGGCTGAGATGTGTATTACTCATTTAGCAGAGATTATTTTGAACAGTGAGTGTATTCATCAGCAACTTATTATTTCAGGAGAGACTTGGGGTGAAAAGTATGAAAATGGAACTTGGTTTGGACTGATGGGGCAGCTGCACAGGCGCGAAGTTGATATTGGACTTGCACTACTATTCATTTCCAGGCATTGGTTGGAGATTATAGACTTGACTGCTCCTTACACATCTGAGGTAATGTTAACCAGAAAAACTCTGTTCTTTCTTTGTCTTACAGTATTGCTAGCACCCTCACTCGTTCTTGTTCTTTTGTCTACCCTAGTAAAACTCTTGACAAAAAAGATGCTTTTTCAAGTGTATTTAACAGAAACATGCAAAAGATTTGTGCTATATTAGTGCCAGTGGTGACAGAATAAGAAATAATGATTTAGATTAATTCTCCATAGAAATGATTATGCTTCATATCATAACAGCAAACCATACGCAACTAACACATAGCTATTTAGATATAGGGAATGCCCCTTTCATCCACACTTCTGACTATCTGTCAATCTCTCCACATGATGATATGGTAATAAATATCCCACCATCTAGGAAAAGATAGAATCGGATGTGGATATATACTTACAGAAGACAGATATTCAACTTGTGCTTCATCAGGGATGAAGATTGGTGATATACTAAAAACAAGTTGGCAAATCATCAGAGAGGATAGGGTGATCAGCTGAGGGGTTAATTGGCGTACACTGGGTATTCAGTGCTGAGAATGGAAATGGTGAAGATCTTGTGTTGAAAAAGACTGGTGACTGGGAATATCTGATTTGAAATGAAAGATATTCACAACTATACGTATATGAGTAGGAGAGATAGCCAAAGGGCATTATTAGATTACGTGTTAATTGACAGGCGTGCAAAAGAGAGACTTTTGGATTTTAATTTGCTGAGAGGGGAAGCTGACGGGATGTCTGATCACTATCTTGTGGAGGCGAAGAGGAAGATTTGTAAAGGTTTTCAAACAATAAGAGAGAATGCCGAGGAGATGAGAGTGCTGAGAGTAAGTGAGCCTGGAAAGGAAACTTGTGTGAGAAAGTATCAGGAGAGATTGAGTGTACAATGGCAAAAGCTGAGAGCAAATGACGTGAGCGGAGTGGGTGAGGAATAGGATGAAATTAGAGAAACAGTGATGGCATGCGCAAGAGATGCATGTGGCATGAGAAAGGTGGGAGGTAGGAAGATTAGAAAGAGTAGTGATTGGTAAGATGAAGTAAAGTTGTTAGTGAAAGATAAAAGAGAGAAGTTTGGACGATATTTTCAAGGAACGAGTTAAAATAACCGTGAGATGCATAAGAAAAGTAGGCTGGAGGTTAAGAGGAAAACGCAAGAGTTGAAAAAAAGCAAATGAGAATTGGGTAGAGAGAGTATCATTAAACTTTAGTGAGAATCGAAATATAGTTTGGGAAGAGGTCAATGACAAGCGTAACACAGTAGAATGAAAGTGAACGTAGGTGAGCGGACAAGGATAAATGATAACAGGTACTAAGAAAGTTAGGAGATCAGATGAATAAATATCCCTGGGGATAGGGGAGAAGGAATACTTCCCACGCATTCCTCACGTGTCAAAGAAGGCGACTAAAAGGGGACGGGAGTGGAGGGCTAAAAACCATCCCCTACTTGTATTCTAACTTTCTATAAGGAGAAACAGAAAAAGGAGTCACGCGGGGAGTGCTCATCTTTCTCGAAGGCTCAGATTGGGGTGTCTCAATGTGTGTGGATGTAACCAAGATGAGAAAAAAGGAGAGAGAGGTAGTATGTTTGAGGAAAGGAAGCTGGATGTTTTGGCTCTAAGTGAAACGAATCTCAAGGGTAAAGAGAAGAGTTGTTTGGGAATGTCTTGGGAGTAAAGTCAGGGGTTAGTGAGAGGAGCAGAGCAAGGGAAGGAGTAGCAATACTCCTCAAACAGGATTGGTGGGAGTATGTGAGAGAGTGTAAGAAAATAGACTCTAGATTTATGTGGGTAAAACTGAAAGTTGATGGAGAGAGATGGATGATTATTGGTGCATATGCACCTAGGATTGAGAAGAAAGATATTGAGAGGCAAGTGTTTTGGGAGCAGCTGAATGAGTATGTTAGTGGTTTTGATGCACGAGACCGGGTTATTGTGATGGGTTATTTCAATGCAAAGGTGAGTAATGTGGCAGTTGAGGGTATATTTGGTATACATGGGGTGTTCAGTGTTGTAAATGGAAATGGTGAATAGCTTGTAGATTTATGTGCTGAAAAAGGACTGGTGATTTGGAATACTTGATTCAAAAAGAGAGATATACATAAGTATACGGATGCAAGTAGGAAAGAATGCAAGAAAGCGTTATTGGATTACGTGTTAATTGATAGGCGCGCGAAAGAGACTTTTGGATGTTGATTTGCTGAGAGGTGCAACTGGAGGGATGTCTGATCATAATTTTGTGGAGCAAAGGTGAAGATTTGTAGAGGTTTTCAGAAAAGAAGAGAGAATGTTGCGGTGAAGACAGTGATGAAAGTAAGTGAGCTTGGGAAGGAGACTTGTGTGAGGAAGTACCAGGAGAGACTGAGTACAAAATCGAAAAACGTGAGAATAAAGGAGGTAAGGGGAGTGGGGGAGCAATGGGAAGTATTTAGGGAAGCAGTGATGGTTTGCGCAAAAGATTCTTGTGGCATGAGAAGCGTGGGAGGTGGGCAGATTAGAAAGGGAAGCGAGCGGTGGGAAGAAGAAGTAAGATTATTAGTGAAAGAGAAGAGAGAGGCATTTGGACGATTTTTGTGGGGAATTAATGCAAAAGAGTGGGAGATGTATATATATATATATATATACACACATATATATATATATATATATATATATATATATATATATATATATATATATATATATATATATATATATATATATATATATATATATATATATATATATATATATATATTTTTTTTTTTTCTTCTTTTTTTTTTCATACTATTCGCTATTTCCCGCGATAGCGAGGTAGCGTTAAGAACAGAGGACTGGGCCTTTGAGGGAATATCCTCACCTGGCATTCATCTCTGTTCCTTCTTTTGGAAAAAAAAAAAAAACGAGAGGGGAGGATTTTTTTTTTTTTTTTTGCTTTGTCGCTGTCTCCCGCGTTTGCGAGGTAGCGCAAAGAAACAGACGAAAGAAATGGCCCAACCCACCCCCATACACATGTATATACATACGTCCACACATGCAAATATACATACCTACACAGCTTTCCATGGTTTACCCCAGACGCTTCACATGCCTTGATTCAATCCACTGACAGCACGTCAACCCCGGTATACCACATCGCTCCAATTCACTCTATTCCTTGCCCGCCTTTCACCCTCCTGCATGTTCAGGCCCCGATCACACAAAATCTTTTTCACTCCATCTTTCCACCTCCAATTTGGTCTCCCTCTTCTCCTCGTTCCCTCCACCTGCGACAATATATTCTCTTGGTCAATCTTTCCTCACACATTCTCTCCATGTGCCCGAACCATTTCAAAACACCCTCTTCTGCTCTCTCAACCACGCTCTTTTTATTTCCACACATCTCTCTTACCCTTACGTTACTTACTCGATCAAACCACCTCACACCACACATTGTCCTCAAACATCTCATTTCCAGCACATCCATCCTCCTGCGCACATCTCTATCCATAGCCCACGCCTCGCAACCATACAACATTGTTGGAACCACTATTCCTTCAAACATACCCATTTTTGCTTTCCGAGATAATGTTCTCGACTTCAACACATTCTTCAAGGCTCCCAGAATTTTCGCCCCCTCCCCCACCCTATGATCCACTTCCGCTTCCATGATTCCATCCGCTGCCAGATCCACTCCCAGATATCTAAAACACTTCACTTCCAGTTTTTCTCCATTCAAACTCACCTCCCATTTGACTTGAACCTCAACCCTACTGTACCTAATAACCTTGCTCTTATTCACATTTACTCTTAACTTTCTTCTTTCACACACTTTACCAAATTCAGTCACCAGCTTCTGCAGTGTCTCACATGAATCAGCCACCAGCGCTGTATCATCACCGAACAACAACTGACTCACTTCCCAAGCTCTCTCATCCCCAACACACTTAATACTTACGCCTCTTTCCAAAACTCTTGCATTCACCTCCCTAACAACCCCATCCTTAAACAAATTAAACAACCATGGAGACATCACACACCCCTGCCGCAAACCTACATTCACTGAGAACCAATCACTTTCCTCTCTTCCTACACGTACACATGCCTTACATCCTCGATAAAAACTTTTCACTGCTTCTAACAACTTGCCTCCCACACCATATATTTTTAATACCTTCCACAGAGCATCTCTATCAACTCTATCATATGCCTTCTCCAGATCCATAAATGCTACATACAAATCCATTTGCTTTTCTAAGTATTTCTCACATACATTCTTCAAAGCAAACACCTGATCCACACATCCTATACCACTTCTGAAACCACACTGCTCTTCCCCAATCTGATGCTCTGTACATGCCTTCACCCTCTCAATCAATATCCTCCCATATAATTTACCAGGAATACTCAACAAACTTATACCTCTGTAATTTGAGCACTCACTCTTATCCCCTTTGCCTTTGTACAATGGCACTATGCACACATTCCGCCAATCCTCAGGCACCTCACCATGAGTCATACATACATTAAATAACCTTACCAACCAGTCAACAATACAGTCACCCCCTTTTTGTAATAAATTCCACTGCAATACCATCCAAACCTGCTGCCTTGCCGGCTCTTATCTTCCGCAAAGCTTTCACCACCTCTTCTCTGTTTACCAAATCATTTTCCCTAACCCTCTCACTTTGCACACAACCTCGACCAAAACCCCCTATATCTGCCACTCTATCGTCAAACACATTCAACAAAACTTGAAAATATTCACTCCATCTCCTTCTCACATCACCACTACTTGTTATCACCTCCCCATTTGCGCCCTTCACTGAAGTTCCCATTTGCTCCCTTGTCTTACGCACTTTATTTACCTCCTTCCAGAACATCTTTTATTCTCCCTAAAATTTAATGATACTCTCTCACCCCAACTCTCATTTGCCCTTTTTTTCACCTCTTGCACCTTTCTCTTGACCTCCTGTCTCTTTCTTTTATACATCTCCCACTCAATTTCATTTTTTCCCTGCAAAAATCGTCCAAATGCCTCTCCCTTCTCTTTCACTAACACTCTTACTTCTTCATCCCATGACTCACTAACCTTTCTAATCAACCCACCTCTCACTCTTCTCATGCCACAAGCATCTTTTGCGCAATCCATCACTGATTCCCTAAATACATCCCATTCCTCCCCCACTCCCCTTACTTCCATTGTTCTCACCTTTTTCCACTCTGAACTCAGTCTCTCCTGGTACTTCCTCACACAAGTCTCCTTCCCAAGCTCAATTACTCTCACCACCCTCTTCACCCCAACATTCACTCTTCTTTTCTGAAAACACATACAAATCTTCACCTTAGCCTCCACAAGAAAATGATCAGACTTCCCTCCAGTTGCACCTCTCAGCACATTAACATCCAAAAGTCTCTCTTTCGCACGCCTGTCAATTAACACGTAATCCAATAACGCTCTCTGGCCATCTCTCCTACTTACATAAGTATACTTATGTATATCTCGCTTTTTAAACCAGGTATTCCCAATCATCAGTCCTTTTTCAGCACATAAATCTACAAGCTCTTCACCATTTCCATTTACAACACTGAACACCCCATGTATACCAATTATTCCCTCAACTGCCACATTACTCACCTTTGCATTCAAATCACCCATCACTATAACCCGGTCTCGTGCATCAAAACCAGTAACACACTAATTCAGATGCTCCCAAAACACTTCCCTCTCATGATCTTTCTTTTCATGCCCAGGTGCATATGCACCAATAATCACCCATCTCTCTCCATCACCTTTCAGTTTTACCCATATTAATCGAGAATTTACTTTCTTACATTCTATCACATACTCCCACAACTCCTGTTTCAGGAGTATTGCTACTCCTTCCCTTGCTCTTGTCTTCTCACTAACCCCTGACTTTACGCCCAAGACATTCCCAAACCACTCTTCTCCTTTACCCTTGAGCTTCGTTTCACTCAGAGCCAAAACATCCAGGTTCCTTTCCTCAAACATACTACCTATCTCTCCTTTTTTCACATCTTGGTTACATCCACACACATTTAGGCACCCCATTCTGAGCCTTCGAGGAGGATGAACACTCCCCGCGTGACTCATTCTTCTGTTTCCCATTTTAGAAAGTTAAAAAAATACAAGGAGGGGAGGATTTCTGGCCCCCAGTTCCCACCCCCTCTAGTCGCTTTCTACAACACGCGAGGAATGCGTGGGAAGTATTCTTTCACCCCTATCCCCAGGGATAATGTATATATATATATATATATATATATATATATATATATATATATATATATATATATATATATATATATATATATATATATATATATATATATTTCTTTCTTTCTTTCAAACTATTCGCCATTTCCCGCATTAGCGAGGTAGCGTTAAGAACAGAGGACTGGGCCTTGAGGGAATACCCTCACCTGGCCCAATTCTCTGTTCCTTCTTTTGGAAAATTAAAAAAAAACGAGAGGGGAGGATTTCCAGCCCACCGCTCCCTCCCCTTTTAGTCGCCTTCTACGACACGCAGGGAATACGTGGGAAGTATTCTTTCTCTCCTATCCCCAGGGATAATATATATATATATATATATATATATATATATATATATATATATATATATATATATATATATATATATATATATATATATATACACATGCACACACACATACATACGCACATATACACACACACACATACATATATATAAATATGAAAAATGTAAGAAACAATTTAGAAAACTGAAACTTCCAGCTTGAAATGAAATGAAAAAATGGATGTCACATAATGGTTCAACCTCTGGCTATGGAAAAAGGAAATGTATAATTTATTTACACAAACGTCAATAGTAGTTCTCATCAATTTGACCACTGTATCAATATATATATATATATATATATATATATATATATATATATATATATATATATATATATATATATAGAGGGCAAATGAGAGTTTGGGTGAGAGAGTATCATTAAATTTCAGGGAAAATAAAAAGATGTTTTGGAAGGAGGTAAATAAAGTACGTAAGACAAGGAAGCAAATGGGAACTTCAGTGAAGGGGGCAAATGGGGAGTTGATAACAAGTAGTGGTGATGTGAGAAGGAGATGGAGTGAGTATTTTGAAGGTTTGTTGAAAGTGTTTGTTGACAGAGTGGCAGATGTGGGGTGTCTTGGTCGAGGTGGTGTGCAAAGTGAGAGGGTTAGGGAAAATGATTTGGTATATGGAGAAGAGGTAGTAAAAGCTTTACGGAAGATGAAAGCCGGCAAAGCAGCAGGTTTGGATGGCATTGCAGTGGAATTTATTAAAAAAGGGGGTGACTGTATTGGTGACTGGTTGGTAAGGTTATTTAATGTATGTATGATTCATGGTGAGGTACCTAAGGATTGGCGGAATGCTTGCATAGTGCCACTGTACAAAGGCAAAGGGGATAGGAGTGAGTGCTCAAATTACAGAGGTATAAATTTGTTGAGTATACCTGGTAAATTATATGGGAGGATATTGATTGGGAGAGTCAAGGCATGTACAGAGCGTCAGATTGGGGAAGAGCAGTGTGGTTTCAGAAGTGGTAGAGGATGTGTGGATCAGGTGTTTGCTTTGAAGAATGTATGCGAGAAATACTTAGAAAAACAAATGGATTTGTCTGTAGCATTTATGGATCTGGGGAAGGCATATGATAGAGTTGATAGAGATGCTCTGTGGAAGGTATTAAGAACATATGGTGTGGAAGGCAAGTTGTTAGAAGCAGTGAAAAGTTTTTATCGAGGATATAAGGCATGTGTTCGTGTAGGAAGAGAGGAAAGTGATTGGTTCTCAGTAAATGTAGGTTTGCGGCAGGGGTGTGTGATGTCTCCATGGTTGTTTAATTTGTTTATGGTTGGGGTTGTTAGGGAGGTGAATGCAAGAGTTTCGGAAAGAGGAGAAAGTATGCAGCCTGTTGTGGATGAGAGAGCTTGGGAAGTGAGTTAATTGTTGTTCGCTGATGATACAGCGGTGGTGGCTAATTCATGTAAGAAACTGCAGAAGCTGGTGACTGAGTTTGGTAAAGTGTGTGAAAGAAGAAAGTTAAGAGTAAATGTGAATAAGAGCAAGGTTATTAGGTACAGTAGGGTTGAGGGTCAAGTAAACTGGGAGGTAAGTTTAAATGGAGAAAAGCTGGAAGAAGTGAAGTGTTTTAGATATCTGAGAGTGCATCTGGCAGCGGATGTAACCATGGAAGCGGAAGCGAATCATAGGGTGGGGGAGAGGGCGAAAAAACTGGGAGCCTTGAAGAATGTTTGGAAGTCGAGAACATTATCTCGGAAAGCAAAAATGGGTATGTTTGAATTAATAGTGTTTCCAACAATGTTGTATGGTTGCGAGGCGTGGGCTATGGATAGAGTTGTGCGCAGGAGGGTGGATGTGCTGGAAATGAGATGTTTGAGGACAATATATGGTGTGAGGTTGTTTGATCGAGTAAGTAATGTAAGGATGAGAGAGATGTGTGGAAATAAAAAGAGTGTGGTTGAGAGAGCAGGAGAGGGTGTTTTGAAATGTTTTGGTCACATGGAGAGAATGAGTGGGGAAAGATTGACCAAGAGGATATATATGTCAGAGGTGGAGGGAACGAGGAGAAGTGGGACACCAAATTGGATATGGAAAGATTGAGTGAAAAAGATTTTGAGTGATCGGGGCCTGAACATGCAGGAGGGTGAAAGGCGTGCAAGGAATAGAGTGAATTGGAACAATGTGGCATACCAGGGTCGACGTGCTGTCAATGGATTGAACCAGGGCATGTGAAGCGTCTTCAAAGCAAACACCTGATCCACACATCCTCTACCACTTCTGAAACCACACTGCTCTTTCCCAATCTGATGCTCTGTACATGCCTTCACCCTCTCAATCAATACCATCCCATATAATTTAAAAGGAATACTCAACAAACTTATACCTCTGTAATTTGAGCACTCACTCTCATACCCTTTGCCTTTGAACAATGGCACTATGCACGCATTCCGCCAATCCTCAGGCACCTCACCATGAGTCATAAATACATTAAATAACCTTACCAACCAGTCAACAATACAGTCACCCCCTTTTTTAATAAATTCCACTGCAATACCATCCAAACTTCTGCCCTGCCGGCTTTCATCTTCCACAAAGCTTTTACTACCTCTTCTCTGTTTACCAAATCATTTTCACTAACCCTCTCACTTTGCACACCACCTCGACCAAATCACCCTATATCTGCCACTCTATCATCAAACACATTCAACAAACCTACAAAATACTTACTGCATCTCCTTCTCACATCACCAC
>NC_092228.1:37027413-37042334 GCF_036320965.1 Panulirus ornatus | reverse complement strand
AACACACACTAAATTTACCAAAGATGTTAGTGTGCAGAGTGGTGCAGCATTTCCAGTTTTTTTCAAATTAGAGTAATTAGTGCCATTTAGTGCCAAATGTAAGTGGAGATGGTTCCACTTTGTTTTTCTGTGATTGGTAAGCTTTTGCCAAAAATCCTTGGCATTGGAAACAGGCTCATTTTGCCACTTGCAAGTCTCATGTACAGCTGAAAAAGTGCAGATGCACTCAAATAGCATTAAGCTATCATGTAGGCTTTTGCTTTCTTCAGTATTGGGGTGCAATTTTAATTATTAAGGAAATGGCAATATTTGTACCTCAGGAATATATACATCTGGCACAGACTTCTGATGCGTCTATCTCTTTTGTATATATTTTCAGTGAAAGGTGTCTTTGTAAAAAAATTTAAGATGAAATTGTATGTGATATTCTTTTAACCAAACATTATTTATATATCCTATATTTCTTAAGATAAAGTGTTTTATTAAAAATCTATATTGTGCCTTCAATATCTGCATGCTTCTTGTCACGTGTAGTAGATAGGTTTGGAGAGTACCCCTGTATTCATCTATTTTACTTTCACAAAGATGTATTAATTGTATGTGCATTGATTTGGTTTTATTTTGATCTTTTCATGATTTTATGATTGAATTTTATGGCCCTTTGATCATGTAATTCTGCCATAATGAATTTTTTGGCCCTTTGATCATGTAATTCTGTAATATTCAATTTTTTGGCCCTTTAATCATGTAATTCTGTCATATTAATTTTCTTTCCAAACATCCTTTTCTCCTTTTTCTTTCACATTTCTTCACCTGTCTTACATTAGTGAAGTACCACTAGGAATAGATGAAAAAAGGGCTCATATGTTTATATGAAGGGAAGGGAGCGGGGGGCTGGAAATCCTCCCCTCTCATTTTTTTTAAATTTTCCAAAAGAAGGAACAGAGAAGGGGGCCATATGAGGATATTCCCTCGAAGGCCCAGTCCTCTGTTCTTAACGCTACCTCGCTAATGTGGGAAATGGCGAATTGTATGAAAAAAAAAAAAAAATATATATATATATATATATATATATATATATATATATATATATATATATATATATATATATATATATATATATATATATATATATATATATATATATATATATATATATATATATATATATATATATGTGTGGAGGCTAAGGTGAAGATTTGTATGGGTTTTCAGAAAAGAAGAGTGAATGTTGGGGTGAAGAGGATGGTGAGAGTAAGTGAGCTTGGGAAGGAGACTTGTGTGAGGAAGTACCAGGAGAGACTGAGTACAGAATGGAAAAAGGTGAGAACAACGGAAGTAAGGGGAGTGGGGGAGGAATGGGATGTATTTAGGGAATCAGTGATGGATTGCGCAAAAGTTGCTTGTGGCATGAGAAGAGTGGGAGGTGGGTTGATTAGAAAGGGAAGTGAGTGGTGGGATGAAGAAGTAAGATTATTAGTGAAAGACAAGAGAGAGGCATTTGGACGATTTTTGCAGTGAAAAAATGCAATTGAGTGGGAGATGTATAAAAGAAAGAAACAGGAGGTCAAGAGAAAGGTGCAAGAGGTGAAAAAGAGGGCAAATGAGAGTTGGGGTGAGAGAGTATCATTAAATTTTAGGGAGAATAAAAAGATGTTCTTGAAGGAGGTCAATAAAGTGCGTAAGACAAGGGAGCAAATGGGAACTTCAGTGAAGGGCGCAAATGGGGAGGTGATAACAAGTAGTGGTGGTGTGAGAAGGAGATGGAGTGAGTATTTTGAAGGTTTGCTAAATGTGTTTGATGATAGAGTGGCAGATATAGGGTGTTTTGGTCGAGGTGGTGTGCAAAGTGACAGGGTTAGGGAAAATGATTTGGTAAACAGAGAAGAGGTAGTAAAAGCTTTGCGGAAGATGAAAGCCGGCAAGGCAGCAGGTTTGGATGGTATTGCAGTGGAATTTATTAAAAAAGGGGGTGACTGTATTATTGACTGGTTGGTAAGGTTATTTAATGTATGTATGACTCATGGTGAGGTACCTGAGGATTGGCGGAATGCGTGCATAGTGCCATTGTACAAAGGCAAATGGGATAAGAGTGAGTGCTCAAATTACAGAGGTATAAGTTTGTAGAGTATTCCTGGTAAATTATATGGGAGGGTATTGATTGAGAGGGTGAATGCATGTACAGAGCATCAGACTGGGGAAGAGCAGTGTGGTTTCAGAAGTGGTAGAGGATGTGTGGATCAAGTGTTTGCTTTGAAGAATGTATGTGAGAAATACTTAGAAAAGCAAATGGATTTGTATGTAGCATTTACGGATCTGGAGAAGGCATATGATAGAGTTGATAGAGATGCTCTGTGGAAGGTATTAAGAATATATGGTGTGGGAGGAAAGTTGTTAGAAGCAGTGAAAAGTTTTTATCGAGGATGTAAGGCATGTGTACGTGTAGGAAGAGAGGAAAGTGTTTGGTTCTCAGTGAATGTAGGTTTGCGGCAGGGGTGTGTGATGTCTCCATGGTTGTTTAATTTGTTTATGGATGGGGTTGTTAGGGAGGTGAATGCAAGAGTTTTGGAAAGAGGGGCAAGTATGAAGTCTGTTGGGGATGAGAGAGCTTGGGAAGTGAGTCAGTTGTTGTTCGCTGATGATACAGCGCTGGTGGCTGATTCATGTGAGAAACTGCAGAAGCTGGTGACTGAGTTTGGTAAAGTGTGTGAAAGAAGAAAGTTAAGAACAAATGTGAATAAGAGCAAGGTAATTAGGTACAGTAGGGTTGAGGGTCAAGTCAATTGGGAGGTAAGTTTGAATGGAGAAAAACTGAAGGAAGTAAAGTGTTTTAGATATCTGGGAGTGGATCTGGCATCGGATGGAACCATGGAAGCGGAAGTGGATCATAGGGTGGGGGAGGGGGCGAAAATCCTGGAAGCCTTGAAGAATGTGTGGAAGTCGAGAACATTATCTCGGAAAGCAAAAATGTGTATGTTTGAAGGAATAGTGGTTCCAACAATGTTGTATGGTTGCGAGGCGTGGGCTATGGATAGAGTTGTGCGCAGGAGGATGGATGTGCTGGAAATGAGATGTTTGAGTACAATGTGTGGTGTGAGGTGGTTTGATCGAGTAAGTAACGTAAGGGTAAGAGTGATGTGTGGAAGTAAAAAGAGCGTGGTTGAGAGTGCAGAAGAGGGTGTTTTGAAATGGTTTGGGCACATGGAGAGAATGAGTGAGGAAAGATTGACCAAGAGGATATATGTGTCGGAGGTGGAGGGAACGAGTAGAAGTGGGAGACCAAATTGGAGGTGGAAAGATGGAGTGAAAAAGATTTTGTGTGATCGGGGCCTGAACATGCAGGAGGGTGAAAGGAGGGCAAGGAATAGAGTGAATTGGATCGATATGGTATACCGGGGTTGACGTGCTATCAGTGGATTGAATCAGGGCATGTGAAGCGTCTGGGGTAAGCCATGGAAAGCTGTGTAGGTATGTATATTTGCGTGTGTGGACGTATGTATACAAATGTGCATGGGGTGGGTTGGGCTATTTCTTTCGTCTGTTTCCTTGCGCTACCTCGCAAACGCGGGAGACAGCGACAAAGCAAAAAAAAAAAAAAAAATATTTATATTTATATATATATGTGTATGGGGGTGGGTTGGGCCATTTCTTTCGTCTGTTTCCTTGCGCCACCTCGCAAACGCGGGAGACAGCGACAAAGCAAAAAAAAAAAAAAGAAAAAGAAAAAAAAAATATATATATATATATATATATATATATATATATATACACATATATATTTTTTTGTTTTGATATGCTTGAAACTTTTCGGGCTCATATATGCCCTCCACCTTCAGTGAAAATTATTAGAAATGGTACAGTCTGTTAAAAAACATAAATGGCATATAGTTCCTAAGGTAAGTAGGATAGCAAATGTCGTTCTTATTTTCAAGAAAGGGGATAGATCTATTGCCTCTGTCTATCGTCCGATCATCTTGCCATTTAGTGTGGGGAAATTTTACGCATCAATTACAGTGGACAAAGTACGGGAACACTTGGAAAATCATGATCTCATAATAAGGAGATTCTCAACATGAGTTTACAAAAGGGAAGTCAAGTCTCAGTAACCTTCTGTCCTTTAATGAAGTATTGGAAACTGTTGATTAGGGTAAAAGGTATGATATTTTAGACTTATATAAGGCTTTTGGTCGAGTCCGTCGTGAGCGTCTGCTTAGAAAAAATAGCGGCGCACGGTATCGAGAGTTATTTAGTTAATTGTATTTGGGCGTGACTCACTGACAAAAAACAGAGAGTTAGCATCAACTGACTTACATCGGACTGGAGCTATGTAGCAACTGGTGTTCCTCAGGGGTCAGGAGTGGGATCGCTTTAGTTCGTTACATATATCAATGATTTGGATATGTGAATAAGCAGCAACGTAAGTAAATTTGCCGATGATGCAAAAATAAAGGCCGTAATTGACAAATGAAAACTCAATGAATATGCAGAGGGACTTAAATAGATTATATCAGAATGGGGGGTACATGGAAAATAGAATTCAACGTAAATGCAGAACACTTAGTGTGGTTAAAGACAGGAAATCTTATTACAAACTAGACAGTATTACTATTGGTAAAACAATGCGAAAGAGATTTAGAAGTCCTGGTGAGCAAGGATCTTAAACCGCAGCAACTATGTATTCAAGTGTGTAATAAGGATGATAGGTTGTTAGGGTTCATTTATAGGACTGTTAGAAATAAGACTCCTAGAGGATTATTGCAACTTTATCTGGCGTTGGTGAGACCACATTTGGATTATGAGGTACAGTTTTAGGCTCCACACTATGCAGTTGATATAGTTTGATTACAAAGACTACAAAGGCGAATGACAAAAATGATCCATGGGATTAGAAACATTACTAATGTAGAAAGGTCTAAACTATCTGAATTTACACGCACTTAAGAGGAGGAGGGCTAGAGGGGATATGACTGAAGTTTTTAAGTGGGTGAGGGGCATTAATAAAGGTAGCATGAATAAAGTTCTTACAAAGGCGCCACCAGACAGGACAAGAAATAGTTCATTTAAATGAGATGAAAATAGTTTCAGGTCGGATGTTGATAAATTTTGGTTCAGGAACAGGGTATCAGATTTATGGAACAAGCTGTCAAGTACAGTGGTGGAAGCTAGGTCTTTAAGTAGCTTTAAACGAAGGGTGGATGTGTCTATTGGTTCAGACGGTCGGTCGTAGGTTGGACAGACTTAGGACCTGCCTAGCATTGGCCAATAGGCGTCTTGCAGTGTCCTCACTTCTTACGTTCTTTTGTTCTTATTACGTACGCGGAAATTTGTACTTGTTAGTGTGGTCGGTCGAAGTGAAACTCGGTGGGTATCTGCACCTGAGAAACTCGCCTGCGGTAGAGAGTGGGATGATCTAGAGTGTTGAGATTAAATGTAGAAGCTTAACTTATCCTATACTTTGATGATTTGGGAAGGCTTTATATTCTCTTATGTATAGAGCTTCTGCTATCTGTAGTCTTGTAGGGTCGTTGCCATGTTTCAGTAACATAATGTTTTCAGTAAGATGCTGACGATTGAGATTCATATTATGCTACTGCTAGATATATAGTTTAGGGCCTCCATTTTAAGGGTTGTTAGCTAAACTTCGAATGTGCGATGTAGCTAGCGGCCATACCGATGCAATTCACGTTGTTTTGAATGTTGTAAACTGTAAGGTTTTGTCTTATGAACAAATGAACACCCTGAGATTCAACAGTACTTTGAATCGATCTTTCCATTTATTATTCTAATTGCTTTTAAAGAAAATGCGGCTGAGTCTTGTACCACCAATTGTAGATTCAAACATTAATCCATACTCTTAACTGAACACCAGACGATGTGTTTCATGACCCGGACGGAGCCACCGTTGCCCCACTGGCAGGCCCTGGCCTTCCCCTTCCACCAGTGGACCTGGCTGGCTGTCCTCGTGGGCATCATTGTCTCAGGACCACTTCTCTTCCTCCTGGCCTGGGCCAGCGGCCGATGGTGAGTCAGTAATGTACAATGAAAATCAATTTGCTCTATTTATTTTTCATCCACACGCTCTTTGTTACGTTTACATTTTCTTTGTTGTGTGTTTTCGTTAAATTCTCGTAGCTACATTAATGTGCATTTTTCATATATATGTCAAGCTAATCGTTTACATTTACATCCTGAATATGGTCGACATATTCTTCTTGAAGTCTGTTTGTAGATTGGTATCATTATTATGTCCACACATATATCCTGCAAGTTTTTGGTATTCTTTTCAATTGTTAAGATATACAGTATATACGGCCTTTACCCATGACATTCACATTGCAGACTGTATTGTTTTCACTGATGTTCTTATGTGTCCCTGATATGTACTCTCTAATTTGCTTATCATTATCACACAAAATGATGATCATTAGTTCAACGGAATCATCTGTGATATAAAGCGACGTCTGACTCATGACTGCAATTTCGCTTAAACCGTACACTCTAAGAAGCTTCTGAAGTTTAAATGCTGCGTATAAATGATGGAGATATCCCATAATGAATACAGTGAGAGGGAGAGAGAGAGAGAGAGAGAGAGAGAGAGAGAGAGAGAGAGGTGCTTTCATGACTAATGTAAAGAGGCAGAAAACAGGAACTCCAAAAATGGTAAAGATGTTTGTCACAAAGATGATATATAAAGTTTGGCGCCAAGGTGTATAGGTGATTGTTAAGAGAGTAACAAACAAAAAACAATACTTGGTTATTCCATTCTATACTTTACGTGCAAACCTGTGATTGCCGTGAATTGTTGAAAATATGAACTAGGTGGATGATAGAATTATATTTCCTCTTCATTTTCTAGTTGGTTGAAGGTAATAAATGCTTTTCTGGCATGTAGTTGCTGATAATGCAGATATCTGTGCTTCAGTTTCAGTTTGAGATTGTTGCTGGAGCTCTGACGATTACTGTTCGTGAGAGACAGGACACCCTACCCTATGTTAATCCATTTTGGTGTGTACGCTTAATGAGTATCAAAACTCGCTCGAGGAACGGGTAAGGCTCCTACGGTCTTAGGCTTAAAGAAAGTACAGACCAGAAGTTATGTAGGTGTTCATTGTAAATATTTTGACTAAAACTACACAAATCTATTATCATAGTCTTGCAATTTGAATGTGTCCTACTTTTCTTTTCTACTTATTGGTGCTTTTGTATAATTCACCATTACTCAGACCTCTACACCAACGACTAGTTGATAATTACCCATCTCATACCACGTTTGCTTGGCCAGCGAGATTCCATGTCACCTTTGACGATCAATGGGCTACGTGGTAACGTGACGAGATCTCACTCTTTCTCGACTATAGGCGCTCCGATAATATCTATTTCACTCCAGTGTCTGATTTCATGAGAGGAATATTGATGGGCAAATTTGACAGAATACCTGATCTTCTCAGGATGTATCATATTACCATAAGAAGAAGGTCAACTCTAAATGCCTGCGGTGGATCTGCTCCTACTGCACGTGTTAAAGGCGTCAGTCTGCACCAAGAGAGGTGGAGAGAAATCAGGGGTCTCTCAGAATAGGGATAGAATTAGTAAAATTTCTCCTGATTCTTCATTAACTAAAAATGAAAGATTCATCGATCTCTTGATGTTTTCACCGACAGGCTGTCGAGAACATTAGCGAAACATCATCATCCTACAGTATGTTCTTTATCCTACAGTGGTGGTGAGTTAAAAAGCCTACAGTCCTTCAACTACAGCTGGTACTACGCTTTCGGTATGCACCTCTGCGAGACTCACACTTGCCTTCCCCGCAGCACCAGCACTCAGATCTTCGTCCTCTTCCTGTGGCTATACACCTTGATACTAACCAGTGTTTACTCTGCTAACCTGAAATCTTTCTTGTTAGTGAAGAAAGAACCAGCCATGATGGACACATATCAGGACTTATATGAGTCAGGCCTCGAAGTGGCGACTCTGGGAAAACTGCTAAAAGATGGCTTTTCCTTGTCAAGTGATCCCTATGTAAAGGTTAGTAAGCTAAAAACAAGCCTTAAACTCCATCAACAGTAGGAAAAACAGTTGCAAATAATGTCACAAATACTACATGCCGCTGTAAAGGGAATAGGATTACAGTATCAATTTCTAAAAGAATGATTCCACTGGTTCACTAGCTTTTCATAAAATTTCAAATAATTTCATATAATTTTTGTTTCAGTTATTCATTGTAGGGGACACGATAAACAATTGTTCTTTCTAATTCCCTCCCCACCCTGGATCTGGAAAAGGCATGTGATAGGGTGGGTAGAGATGCTTTCTGGAAGGTATTGAGAGGATATGGTGCGGGAGGTAAGTCGCTAGAAGCAGTGAAAAGTCGTTACCAAGGATGTAAGGCCTGTGTACATGGAGGAAAAGAGGAATATGATTGGCTCCCAACGAATGTCGGTGTGCGGCATGGGTGCCTGATATCTTCATAGTTGTTTAATTTATCTATGGATGGGGTGGCTCTCTAGAGAGGTGAGTGAGAGAGTTTTGGAGAGAAGGGCAAGTATGCAGTTTGTTGTGGATGAGAGGGCTTGGGAAGTGAATCCGTTGTTTTCAGCCGATGATACAATTCTAGTGGCTGATTCGTGTGAGAAACTGCAGAAGTTGGTGACTGAATTCGGTATTGTGTGAAAGAAGAAAGTTGAAAGTAAATGTGAAAATGAACAAGGTTATTAGGTTCAGTAGGGTTTAGGGACAAGTTAACTGGGACGTAAGTTTGAACGGAGAAAAACTAGAGGAAGTGAAGTGTTCTAGATATCTGGGAGTGAACTTAGCAGTGGATGAAACCATGGAAGCCGATATGACTCACAGGGTGCGGAAGGGAGCGAAGGTTCTGAGAATCCTGAGGAATGTGTGGAAGGCGAGAACGTTATATCAGACAGCAAAATGGGTATGTTTGAAGGAATAGCGGTTCCAACAATGTTATATGGTTGCGAGGCATGTGCTATAGACAGGCTGTGCGGGGGAGGGTAGATATGTTGGAAATGATATGTTTGAGGACAATGTGGTGTGAGGTGGTTTGATCGAGTAAGTTATGAAAGGACAAGAGATCTGTGGTAATAAAACGAGCTTGGTTGAGAGAGCAGAAGAGGATGTGTTGAAAATACATGGACACATAGAGAGAATGAGTGAGGAAGGATTGACAAAGAGGGCATATGTGTCAGAGGTGGAGGTAACAAGGGAAGTGGGAGACCAAATTAGCGGTGGAAGAATGGAGTGAAAAATATTCTGAGTGATCGGAGCCTGAACATACAGGAGGGTGAAAGGCGTGCAAGGAATGGAGTGAATAGGAACGATGTTGCATACCAGGGTGGACGTGCTTCAATGGATTCAACTAGGGCATGTGAAGCTTCTAGGGTTAAACCATGGAAAGGTCTCTGGGGCCTGGATGTGGAAAGGAAGTGTGGTTTCGGTGCATTACACATGACAGCTAGAGATTGAGTGTGAACGAATGTGCCTTCTTTGTCTGTTCCTGGCGCTGCCTCCCTGGAGAGGGGAATGCTATTTCGTGTGTGGCGGGGTGGCGACGGGAGTGGATGGGGGAAGCAAGTATGGATATGTACACGTGTATACATGTACATGTCTGTTTATGTATATATACGTATACGCTGAAATGTATATGTATGTATATGTGCATGTATGGGCGCTTATATAGATACATGTGTATGTGGGTGGATAGGGCCATTCCACGTCTGTTTCCTTGCGCTACCTCGCTATGGAGAGAGAAGGCGATTAAGTATAATGATATATATATATATTCATATAGATATATATATGCATATATATATTTAGATATATATATGAATATATATTTATATCTTATTTATTTGCTTTGTCGCTGTCTCCCGCGTTTGCGCGGTGGCGCAAGGAAACCGACGAAAGAAATGGCCCAACCCACCCCCATTCACATGTATATACATACACTTCCCCACACGCAAATATGCATTCCCATACATCTCAATGTACACATATATATACACACACAGACATATACATATATATACATATGCACACAATTCACATTGTCTGCCTTTATTCATTCCCATCGCCACCTCGCCACACAT
The DNA here is from genome assembly GCF_036320965.1 of Panulirus ornatus. Taxonomy (NCBI): domain Eukaryota; kingdom Metazoa; phylum Arthropoda; class Malacostraca; order Decapoda; family Palinuridae; genus Panulirus; species Panulirus ornatus. The sequence continues at coordinate 37,032,228 of NC_092228.1, read as the reverse complement.
GGTATACCATCCCCCTCCCCCCTCATGTGTGCGAGGTAGTGCTAGGAAAAGACAACAAAGGCCCCATCGTTCACACTCCGTCTCTAGCTGTCATGCAATAATGCCCGAAACCACAGCTCCCTTTCCACATCGAGGCCCCACAAAACTTTCCAATGGTTTAACCCAGACGCTTAATATGCCCTGATTCAATCCATTGACAGCACGTCTACCCGGTATACCACATCGATGCAATTCACTCGATTCCTTGCCCACCTTTCACCCTCCTGCATGTTCAGGCCCCGATCACTCAAAATCTTTTTCACTCCATCTTTCCACCACCAATTTGGTCTCCCACTTCTCCTCATTCCCTCCACCTCCGACACATATATCCTCTTGGTCAATCTTTCCTCACTCATTCTCTCAATGTGCTCAAACCATTTCAAAACACCCTCTTTTGCTCTCTCAACCACGCTCTTCTTATTTCTTACCCTTACATTACTTACTCGATCAAACCACCTCACACCACATAATGGCCTCAAACATCTCATTTCCAGCACATCCACCCTTCTGCGCACAACTATATCTATAGCCCACGCCTCGCAACCATACAACATTGTTGGAACCACTATTCCTTCAAACACACATTTTTGCTTTCCGAGATAATGTTCTCGACTTCCACACATTCTTCAAGGCTCCCAGGATTTTCGCCCCCTTCCCCACCCTATGATTCACTTCCGCTTAAATGGTTCCATCCGCTGCCAGATCCACTCCCAGATATCTAAAACACTTTATTCCTCCAGTTTTTCTCCATTCAAACTTACCTCCCAATTGACTTGACCCTCAACCTACTGTACCTATTAACCTTGCTCTTATTCACATTTACTCTTAACTTTCTTCTTTCACACACTTTACCAAACTCAGTCACTAGCTTCTGCAGTTTTTCACATGAATCAGCCACCAGCGCTGTATCATCAGCGAACAACAACTGACTCACTTCCCAAGCTCTCTCATCCCCAACACACTTCATACTTGCCCCTCTTTCCAAAACTCTTGCATTCACCTCCCTAACAACCCCATCCATAAACAAATTAAACAAATTAATATATATATATATATATATATATATATATATATATATATATATCATTTTTTTGTCGCTGTCTCCCGCGTTTGCGAGGTAGCGCAAGGAAACAGACGAAAGAAATGGCCCAACCCACCCCCCCTATACACATGTATATACATACGTCCACACACGCAAATATACATACCTACACAGCTTTCCATGGTTCACCCCAGACGCTTCACATGCCCCGATTCAGTCCACTGACAGCACGTCAACCCCGGTATACCAAATCGATCCAATTCACTCTATTCCTTGCCCTCCTTTCACCCTCCTGCATGTTCAGGCCCCGATCACTCAAAATCTTTTTCACTCTATCTTTCCACCTCCAATTTGGTCTCCCACTTCTCCTCGTTCCCTCCACCTCCGACACATATATCCTCTTGGTCAATCTTTCCTCACTCATTCTCTCCATGTGCCCAAACCATTTCAAAACACCCTCTTCTGCTCTCTCAACCAAGCTGTTTTTATTTCCACACATCTCTCTTACCCTTACGTTACTTACTCGATCAAACCACCTCACACCACACATTGTCCTCAAACATCTCATTTCCAGCACATCCATCCTCCTGGGCACAACTCTATCCATAGCCCACGCCTCGCAACCATACAACATTGTTGGAACCACTATTCCTTCAAACATACACATTTTTGCTTTCCGAGATAATGTTATCGACTTCCACACATTCTTCAAGGCTCCCAGGATTTTCGCCCCCTTCCCCACCCTATGATCTACTTCCGCTTCCATGGTTCCATCCGCTGCCAGATCCATTCCCAGATATTTAAAACACTTTACTTCCTCCAGTTTTTCTCCATTCAAACTTACCTCCCAACTGACTTGACCCTCAACCCTACTGTACCTAATTACCTTGCTCTTATTCACATTTACTCTTAACTTTCTTCTTTCATACACTTTACCAAACTCAGTCACCAGCTTCTGCAGTTTCTCACATGAATCATTAACCAGCGCTGTATCATCAGCGAACAAACCCTGACTCACTTCCCAAGCTCTCTCATCCACAACAGACTTCATACTTGCCCCTCTTTCCAAAACTCTTGCATTTACCTCCCTAACAACCCCATCCATAAACAAATTAAACAACCATGGAGACATCACACACCCCTGCCACAAACCTACATTCACTGAGAACCAATCACTTTCCTCTCTTCCTACACGTACATATGCCTTACATCCTCGATAAAAACTTTTCACTGCTTCTAACAACTTGCCTACCACACCATATATTCTTAATACCTTCCACAGAGCATCTTTATCAACTCTATCATATGCCTTCTCCAGATCCATAAATGCTACATACAAATCCCTTTTCTAAGTATTTCTCACATACAATCTTCAAAGCAAACACCTGATCCACACATCCTCTACCACTTCTGAAACCACAATGCTCTTCTCCAATCTGATGCTCTGTACATGCCTTCACCCTCTCAATCAATACCCTCCCATATAATTTACCAGTAATAGTCAAGAAATTCATACCTCTGTAATTTGAGCACTCACTCTTATCCCCTTTGCTTTTATACAACAGCACTATCTATATTCTTTCTTTTCTTTCATACTATTCGCCATTTCCCGCATTAGCGAGGTAGACGTCAAGAAAAGAGGACTGGACCCCTGAGGGAACATCCCCACGTGGCCCCCTTCTCTGTTCATTCTTTTGGGGAAAAAAAAAAGAAAAAGAGAGGGGAGGATTTCCAGGACCCCGCTCCCTTCCCTTTTAGTCGCCTTCTACGACACGCAAGGAATACGTAGGAAGTATTCTTTCTCCCCAATCCCCTATATATATATATTTTTTTTTTTTTTTGCTTTGTCGCTGCCTCCTGCATTTGCGAGGTAGCACAAGGAAACTGACGAAAGAAATGGCCCAACCCACCCCCATACACATGTATATACATACGTCCACACACGCAAATATACATACCTACACAGCTTTCCATGGTTTACCCCAGACGCTTCACATGCCCTGATTCAATCCACTGACAGCACGTGAACCCCAGTATACCACATCGATCCAATTCACTCTATTCCTTGCCCTCCTTTCACCCTACTGCATGTTCAGGCCCCGATCACTCGAAATCTTTTTCACTCCATCTTTCCACCTCCAATTTGGTCTCCCACCTCTCCTCGTTCCCTCAGCCTCCGACACATATATCCTCTTGGTCAATCTTTCCTCACTCATTCTCTCCATGTGCCCAAACCATTTCAAAACACCCTCTTCTGCTCTCTCAACCAGGCTCTTTTTATTTCCACACATCTCTCTTACCCTTACAATACTTACTCGTTCAAACCACCTCACACCACATATTGTCCTCAAACGTCTCATTTCCAGCACATTCACCCTCCTGCATACTCCTCTAAGTATAGCTCACGCCTCGCAACCATACAACATTGTTGGAACCACTATTCCTTCAAACATACCCATTTTTGCTTTCGGAGATAATGTTCTCGAATTCCACACATTCTTCAAGGCTCCCAGGATTTTCGCCCCCTCCCCCACCCTATGATTCACTTCCGCTTCCGTGGTTCCATCCGCTGCCAGATCCACTCCCAGCTATCTAAAACACTTTAATTCCTCCAGTTTTTCTTCATTCAAACTGACCTCCCAATTGACTTGACCATTAAAACTACTGTACCTAATAACCTTGCTCTTAATCACATTTACTCTTAACTTTCTTGTTTCACAAACTTTACCAAACTCAGTCACCAGCTTCTGAAGTTTCTCACATGAATCAGCCACCAGCGCTGTATCATCAGCAAACAACAACTGACTCACTTCCCAAGCTCTATCATCCCCAACAGACTTCATACTTGCCGCTCTTTCCAAAACTCTTGCATTCACCTCCCTAACAACCCCATCCATAAACAAATCAAACAACCATGGAGACATCACACACCCCTGCCGCATACCTACATTCACTGAGAACCAATCACTTTCCTCTCCTCCTAGACGTACACATGTCTTACGTCCTCTATAAAAACTTTTCACTGCTTCTAACAACTTGCCTCCCACACCATATATTCTTAATACCTTCCACAGAGCATCTCTATCAACTCTATCATATGCCTTCTCCAGATCCATAAATGCTACATACAAATCAATTTGCCTTTCTAAGTATTTCTCATATACATTCTTCAAAGCAAACACCTCGTCCACACATCCTCTACCACTTCTGAAACCACACAGCTCTTCCCCAATCTGATGCTCTGTACATGCCTTCACCCTCTCAATCAATACCCTCCCATATGATTTACCAGGAATACTCAACAAACTTATACCTCTGTAATTTCAGCACTCACTCTTATCCCCTTTGACTTTGTACAATGGCACTATGCACGCATTCCGCCAATCCTCAGGCACCTCACCATGAGTCATACATACATTAAATAACTTTACCAACCAGTCAACAATACAGTCACCCCCTTTTTTAATAAATTCCACTGCAATACCATCCAAACCTGCTGCCTTGCCGGCTTTCATTTTCCACAAAGCTTTTACTACCTCTTCTCTGTTTAGAAAATCATTTTCCCCAACCCTCTAACTTTGCAAACCACCTCGAACAAAACACCCTATATCTGCCACTCTATCATCAAACACATTCAACAAACCTTCAAAATACTTATTCCATCCCCTTCTCACATCACCACTTCTTGTTATCACCTCCCCATTTGCGCCTTTCACTGAAGTTCCCATTTGCTC
>NC_092228.1:37017413-37022413 GCF_036320965.1 Panulirus ornatus | reverse complement strand
TGGGAGTGGATCTGGCAGTGGATGGAACCATGGAAGCGGAAGTGGATCATTGGGTGGGGGAGGGGGCGAAAATTTTGGGAGCCTTGAAAAATGTGTGGAAGTCGAGAACATTATCCCGGAAAGCAAAAATGGGTATGTTTGAAGGAATAGTGGTTCCAACAATGTTGTATGGTTGCGAGGCGTGGACTATGGATAGAGTTGTGCGCAGGAGGTTGGATGTGCTGGAAATGAGATGCTTGAGGACAATGTGTGGTGTGAGGTGGTTTGATCGAGTAAGTAACGTAAGGGTAAGAGAGATGTGTGGAAATAAAAAGAGCGTGGTTGAGAGAGCAGAAGAGGGTGTTTTGAAATGGTTTGGGCACATGGAGAGAATGAGTGAGGAAAGATTGACCAAGAAAGATATATATGTCGGAGGTGGAGGGAACGAGGAGAAGAGGGAGACCAAATTGGAGGTGGAAAGATGGAGTGAAAAGGATTTTGTGTGATCGTGGCCTGAACATGCAGGAGGGTGAAAGGAGGGCAAGAAATAGAGCGAATTGGAGTGATGTGGTATACAGGGGTTGACGAGCTGTCAGTGGATTGAACCAGGGCATATGAAGCGTCCGGGGTAAACCATGGAAAGCTGTGTAGGTATGTATATTTGCGTGTGTGGACGTGTGTATGTACATGTGTTTGGGGGGGGGTTGGGCCATTTCTTTCGTCTGTTTCCTTGCGCTACCTCGCAAACGCGGGAGACAGCGACAAAGTATAAAAAAAAAAATATATATATATATATATATATATATATATATATATATATATAAATATATATATATATATATATATATATATATATATATATATATATATATATATATATATATATATATATATATATTTATATATATATATATATATATATATATATATATATATATATATATATATATATATATATATATATATATATATATATACATATCTATTTTGTTTTGTCGCTGTCTCCCGCGTTTGCAAGGTAGCGCAAGGAAACAGACTAAAGAAATGGCCCAACCCACCCCCATACACATGTACATACATACACGTCCACACACGGAAATATACATACCTATACATCTCAATGTACACATATATATACACACACAGACACGTACATATATACCCATGAACACAATTCACACTGTCTGCCTTTATTCATTTCCATCGCCACCTCGCCACATATGGAATACCATCCCCCTCCCCCCTCATGTGTGCGAGGTAGCGCTAGGAAAAGACAACAAAGGCCCCATTCGTTCACACTCAGTCTCTAGCTGTCATGCAATAATGCCCGAAACCACAGCTCCCTTTCCACATCCAGGCCCCACACAACTTTCCATGTTTTACCCCAGACGCTTCACATGCCCTGACTCAATCCACTGACAGCACGTCAACACCAGTATACCACATCGATCCAATTCACTCTATTCCTTGCACGCCTTTCACCCTCCTGCATGTTCAGGCCCCGATCACACAAAATCTTTTTCACTCCATCTCTCCACCTACAATTTGGTCTCCCACTTCTCCTCGTTCCCTCCACCTCCGACACATATATCCTCTTGGTCAATCTTTCCTCACTCATTCTCTCCATGTGCCCAAACCATTTCAAAACACCCTCTTCTGCTCTCTCAACCACACTCTTTTTATTTCCACACATCTCTCTAACCCTTACAATACTTGCTCGATCAAAACACCTCACACCACACATTGTCCTCAAACATCTCATTTCCAGCACATCCACCCTCCTGCGCACAACTCTATCCATAGCCCACGCTTCGCAACCATACAACATTGTTGGAACCACTATTCCCTCAAACATACCCATTTTTGCTTTCCGAGATAATGTTCTCGACTTCTACACATTCTTCAAGGCTCCCAGGATTCTCGCCCCCTCCCCCACCCTATGATTCACTTCCGCTTCCATGGTTCCATTCGCTGCCTGATCCACTCCCAGATATCTAAAACACTTTTAATCCTCCAGTTTTTCTCCATTCAAACTTACCTCCCAATTGACTTGACCCTCAACCCTACTGTACCTAATAACCTTGCTCTTATTCACATTTACTCTTAACTTTCTTCTTTCACACACTTTACCAAACTCAGTCACCAGCTTCTGCAGTTTTTCGCATAAATCAGCCACCAGCGCTGTATCATCAGCGAACAACAACTGACCTACTTCCCAAGCTCTCTCATCCACAACAGACTTCATACTTGCCCCTCTTTCCAAAACTCTTGCATTCACCTCCCTAACAACCCCAAACCTACATTCACTGAGAACCAATCAATTTCCTCTCTTCCTACACGTACACATGCATTACATCCTCGATAAAAACTTCTCACTGCTTCTAACAACTTGCCTCCCACACCATATATTCTCAATAACTTCCACAGAGCATCTCTATCAACTCTATCATATGCCTTCTCCAGATCCATAAATGCTACATACAAATCCATTTGCTTTTCTAAGTATTTCTGACATACATTCTTGAAAGCAAACACCTAATCCACAAATCCTCTACCACTTCTGAAACCACACTGCACTTCCCCAATCTGATGCTCTGTACATGACTTCACCCTCTCAATCAATACCCCCCCATATAATATACCAGGAATACTCAACAAACTTATACCTCTGTAATTTGAGCACTCACTCTTATCCCCTTTGCCTTTGTACACTGGCACTATGCAAGCATTCCGCCAATCCTCAGGCACCTCACCATGAGTCATACATACATCAAATAACCTTCCCAGCCAGTCAACAATAAAGTCACCCCCCTTTTTAATAAATTCCACTGCAATACCATCCAAACCTGCTGCCTTGCCGGCTTTCATCTTCCGCAAAGCTTTTACTACCTCTTCTCTGTTTACCAAATCATTTTCCCTAACCCTCTCACTTTGCACACCACCTCGACCAAAGCACCCTATATCTACCAATCTATCATCAAACGCATTCAGCAAACCTTCAAAATACTCACTTCTTCTCACATCACCACTACTTGTTATCACCTCCCAATTTGCTCACTTCACTGAGGTTCCCATTTGCTCCCTTACCTTACGCGCTTTATTTACCTTCTTCCAGAACATGTTTTTACTCTCCCTAAAATTTAATGATACTCTCTCACCCTAACTCTCATTTGTCCTCTTTTTCACCTCTTGCACCTTTCTCTTGACCTCCTGTCTCTTTACTTTATACATCTCCCACTCAATTGCATTTTTTCCCTGCAAAAATATATATATATATATATATATATATATATATATATATATATATATATATATATATATATATATATATATATATATATATATATATTTGGAAAGAGGGGCAAGTATGAAGTCTGTTGGGGATGAGAGAGCTTCGGAAGTGAGTCAGTTGTTGTTCGCTGATGATACAGCGCTGGTGGCTGATTCATGTGAGAAACTGCAGAAGCTGGTGACCGAGTTTGGTAAAGTGTGTGGAAGAAGAAAGTTAAGAGTAAATGTGAATAAGACCAAGGTTATTAGGTACAGTAGGGTTGAGGGTCAAGTCAATTGGGAGGTGAGTTTGAATGGAGAAAAACTGGAGGAAGTGAAGTGTTTTAGATATCTGGGAGTGGATCTGGCAGCGGATGGAACCATGGAAGCGGAAGTGGATCATAGGGTGGGGGAGGGGGCGAAAATTCTGGGGGCCTTGAAGAACGTGTGGAAGTCGAGAAAATTATCTCGGAAAGCAAAAATGGGTATGTTTGAAGGAATAGTGGTTCCAACAATTTTGTATGGTTGCGAGGCGTGGGCTATGGATAGAGTTGTGCGCAGGAGGATGGATGTGCTGGAAATGAGATGTTTGAGGACGATGTGTGGTGTGAGGTGGTTTGATCGAGTGAGTAACGTAAGGGTAAGAGAGATGTGTGGAAATAAAAAGAGCGTGGTTGAGAGAGCAGAAGAGGGTGTTTTGAAGTGGTTTGGGCACATGGAGAGGATGAGTGAGGAAAGATTGACCAAGAGGATATATGTGTCGGAGGTGGAGGGAACAAGGAGAAGAGGGAGACCAAATTGGAGGTGGAAAGATGGAGTGAAAAAGATTTTGTGTGATCGGGGCCTGAACATGCAGGAGGGTGAAAGGAGGGCAAGGAATAGAGTGAATTGGAGCGATGTGGTATACCGGGGTTGACGTGCTTTCAGTGGATTGAATCAAGGCATGTGAAGCGTCTGGGGTAAGCCATGGAAAGCTGTGTAGGTATGTATATTTGCGTGTGTGGACGTATGTATATACATGTGTATTGGGGGGGTTGGACCATTTCTTTCGTCTGTTTCCTTGCGCTACCTAGCAAACGCGGGAGACAGCGACAAATTATAATAAATATAAATAATATATATATAAATATATATATATATATATATATATATATATATATATATATATATATATATATATATATATATATATATATATGTATATATATATATATATATATATATATATATATATATATATATATATATATATATATATATATATATATATATATATACATATATATATATATATGTATATATATATATATATATATATATATATATATATATATATATATATATATATATATATATATATATATATATATATATATATATATATATATATATATATATATATATATATATATATATATATATATATATATATATATATATATATATATATATATATATATATATATATATATATATATTTTTTTTTTTTTTTTTTTTTTTTTCTTTTTGCTTTGTCGCTGTCTCCCGCGTTTGCGGGGTAGCACAAGGAAACAGACGAAAGAAATGGCGCAACCCACCCCCATACACATGTATTTACATACGTCCACACACGCAAATATACATACCTACACAGCTTTCCATGGTTTACCCAGGACGCTTCACATGCCTTGATTCAATCCACTGACAGCACGTCACCCCCGGTATACCATATCGCTCCAATTCACTCTATTCCTTGCCCTCCTTTCACCCTC